>NC_080432.1:27168241-27256435 GCF_028018845.1 Melospiza georgiana | reverse complement strand
ATAAGGTCTGGCAATAGTGACAGGAAAAGTAACTATTAGCTCTGAGCAATTTCCAAAGGCAGAGATCAGAATAATCAGGGCAGAAGGAGCAATACCACAGAGCAGTCCCAAGAAAACCAAATCCCAGATTCCAGAACCCACTGAAAAAAATGCAACTTTTTAAACACTTTGGTGTTTGGTGTTTTTTTTAGCTTTTCTGTGGTATCAAAATGCTGGATTTTGCAAATCTGAAAAGTTTTGATTCAATTTTCATTTTAAGAAATAATTCAAAACAAAATAACTCAAGGTTTTTCCTATAAATCTCTTTTCTCTTTCTGTCTGTTTTCATTTACATGCAAAATAAAAATGATTGTTTCTAAGAATTTGATTATTTTTAAAGAGCTCTTAATTATAACTTCACTTACCACAAACCAAAGAGAAAAATCATCCAGATTTTGTCCAGAGCCTTCACGTTCCTGAAGTCAGAAGAGACAGTATAATCATATGCAAAGTTTGCCTAGCATACCACAAACCAGCTTTCTTTTAAAGAGCTACTGCAATAGAATAGAGGAACAGAATGCAGACACATCTCACATATTACCCAAAGTACATCCTAAAGCATTAGGAAATAAAGGATTATGAAAACTAGAACTTCTAGGGAATGCTCAAGTGAAGATCAAATCTGTTCTGGGCATTTCAGAGACAGAGCCTGGAACAGTATCAAGATTTGATGGTCCCTGCTGATACACGGTTGCAACAATCCTCAAAACCAGCAGTTTTAAAAGACAGGATACAGGGAAATCAACTACAAGCAATTAAGACAATCTGGAAAAGAAAGAGCCTGTCATTTAACATCAGCTAGATCAGGTTTGCTTTCCAAGATTTGTTGGTATTTTAGCTTTCAGCACTGGTTTATTCAGAAGATCTGGAATGAAGACTCAAGAAAAACACTCACAAAGTATTTCTTGATGGCCAAATGCCAACGTTATGGCATTCTCAGAATGCAGTGACCAACATTTGTCCAACTTCAACTCTGAGAGGCAAAAAACTCAACACAAAAACCCTACACGCACAGCAACTTAAAATCAGGCGTCTTCAGAAAGAAGTTTATTTTCCATAGAATTTTCAAAACACATGGGACACTTGAAGTCTCCACCAGAGGAATAAAAAAACAAGTAGAAAAAAATGGCAGCAATTTAAAACCAGATCTCAAAGTTTGTCAGTGTGACCACCAGAAATAAGTGAGGAGCAGCATCCACATACAGAGGCTAAGAATGCCCAGCACCAGCTCTGACCTTTGGTGGAGGCAGGTGCCTTTGAGGCATTTCTTCCTGCAACCATTTATTTTCCATATCTTAATACAGCAGAAATTAAGCAGGGTGCTAATCCAGGAAAGAAAAGATGGATTGAGCATGATGAACTCAAGTAGAAGAGACCCTTAACTTTTAGTCCCTTTCCTCACATTTCTTTCCAGAAGCTCTCCTTCCTCTGTAGTCACTAATATCCATTCCTCAAATTTTGTCTCAGTCCCATCACCATTACAACAACCAAAATAACTACAAACCTCTGGACATTTGCCAACACTGGAATAGCATTTCCAAAGTGTAAGGCAGAAATGTTTAATTGAAATTAAATAACAAAATGATGGTATTCCCGATGGTCAAAAATAAATTTTTCATTAGGCTGTGGCTGTTGCACAATGGAAACAATTGATAACATTCATCTGTTTAAAAATTCTGAGCACTTTTGTTAGGTCAAAGAGATCAGGTATTACTCCTGTTCCATTCTTAACAACATGCACAACTAAAATGTTCTTGTCAATAGACAAGATCTTCTTGTCAATATTATTTGAAAATACAAGGCGACATTTTCAAGTCCACCCAGGCCACATTAGATTTTCAACATCTGTATTCATAAGTGACTTGAAACTTTTTTGCTTATCCAAACTAAAACAGTGAAAATTATGTAATTTTTATTTTCTTCTGTCCAGCTTTCATCAAGTTGAATAGTTAAACAGAACTTCTGAATCTACTGTAACAGGAAAGCTTATTTTATTAAAATACAGAAAATATCTATCACTTTCATTGTGACAAGGTCACTAAAAAAGAACATATATGGCTCTGGCTTTCCATTCCAGACACTTAGAAACTTGAAGATAACAATATGCTTTTTAAAATCTTAACTGCTCCATTCCTTATTATTTTAGCAGAAATGTCCTGCTACTAATAAGCCTCTTAGGTGCTTTCTGCTCACAGAGATGGGATATCAGCTGGACCATCTAACCTTTGAACACTTCACATTCTCCCTCAACAAATGTCAAAAAAATATGGCTCTGTGCTACCCAGAGAAAAATAATCAGCACACACACCAAGTCAGGTGGCGCAAAATGGAATGCTCAAGAGAAACAAATAACAAATTCCACACTTCAGTTCTCTGACCAGAATCGATGCCCTAGGCTGATTTGTTTCCTGGGAAGTGCTCATTTTGTGTGATTTCTTACATCTTAATGTAATGTTCTTTAAACAAACTTTGTCATTAGAAAAATTTAAATAGTTTAAGTCATCAGAAGTCCTCTGATTACTTCAAAGCCCTCAGGTTCATGCAATCTCACTGCAGGTATGCAAAACAGGTTACAAAACAAGGATTTTTCTGTGTATGAAATCCACATGAACCTCAAAGCACAGCAAACAGTGCAAAAGCAACTTGTTTAGATCAAATCTTTCCGAACACTAACAAGGCCTAGAGCATTGTGATGAGGCATTGCTGATGATACACAGATCAGCAGCATGACAAAAGGGCACCACCAACCCTTGCACCTCTCTCAGGAACCCCTTTCCCAATATTTACTAACTTATCATTTTCAAGACTCACTCCATTTCCTGGGTCAGCATGTCTTCTGTCTCCCCAGTAACACTCAGGAAGCCCAGGCGGCCCAGGGCTCCCTCAGGGGACACGGCAAACACAAAACTCTTGTCTTGTTTATCAGGATGCCAAAGGTTTGAGTTTGGCACTTACATAAAGATGATCTATTCTACAAAACCTCCATCAATTTGCTTTTCACCAGCAGCAGGCACTTCTCTTTGACTCTTTAATACCAGACACTAATCCAAGGCACAAGTTTGACTTCTGCAACTGTTCCCACTCCTCCCTCCTCCCACATCTCCTTTGCTGGACTTCTTGATCATGGATAAGAGACAGACACTATGTGGCTTATCATAACCTTTTTTCAATTTATTTACCCTGAAAATCTGCCAAAAAATAATCAACCAAAAAAAGGTCTCCTCACCCATGTCTTAGCCATGACATGCAACATCTCACATCACATATAACTTGATGGTGACCTGCTTTGGGTCTACAATTAAACAGCCTGTGTGCAGGAGGTATCCGTGCTTTTTAGCAGCTGCTGAGTTTGGGGCTTTTTGCTAAAAGGCACACACTGAATTCCTGCTGGCTGGACCTGCCAGACTGACTTACCCCATTTGCCAATGGGGGAAAACTGTTCTTAAATAACAGACAAACTTAATAAAATTGCTGACAAACACAAAGACCTTCCTAAGTCCAAAATGTTTCATCATTTACTGTCATTCACCAGCAAAGTACTTTGCAGCTGCCACTGCCATCACCCTCATCAGGACCCGTGCTGGGTCCCACCACAGGTGCTCTCCTCAGACCAGATCTGCTGTCCTGCTTGGGTGGAGGGGGCTGTGCCCACGTTGACAAGTCCCCACCTGTCTCCCAGCCCTCAATAGTTCCCTGCCAGCAGGTAACAGCCCATTCACACCATGTATAGAGTACAGGCTTCCCTGGAAAGGGAGGAGTCCCATGCTTGAACGTGTGCTTTAGCATTCTACTCAATTTTCTTTTAAAAATAGTGGCAAGAGAGTGAGGACTCCACCAAAGCCAGTGGGAAGCCAAAACAAAGCTATTCTTTCACCAACAGCTTTGAATGTACATCTAATAGATATTCCACATACAGGTGAAAGTGGTCAGTGCAAAGCTGTAACACTGCTGGAAATACTTTCATTTACAGGCTTGGCTCTCACAGCCAAATATTTATGATAAAATAACTGGCCAAACACTGGATTTGGCTGTGGCTGCAATAAACATTTTTCTTTTCACTTGTAGTTCCCTTTCCCAAATGCTGTTAGAAGTCATTATTTATGTCTACGAACTGGATCCATCTCTCTCTATTTTTTTCCCTGGGTTTCCGGCATTATTCCAACTATTGATTGAGGGAATTCATTTTCCAAGAAAAGGTAAACTCCGATACATCAAACCAGATTTTGTATCTGGCACTCCCTATGAAAGCAACTGGCACTTATTCAAGCGTTCTGAACTGAAATCTTTGAAACTATTGAAATCTTTCACCAGGTGCAAGCACCAAATCCCAGTTTCTACCCCAAGCTCCAATGAAAAAATGGAGCTCTGTGTATTAAGCGGCCACTGCAGCTTCTGCAGAGTGTTGTTTCCTACCATCTATTCCTAAAGAGATGGAATAATTTCCTTAAACACTCACTCTGATTATGCAAACCATCATTCACCTTGAGACTGAAGCAGATGACACCATGTAGGTGAAAGGAAACATGACAGAGGCCACTGCTACTCAGCACATCACAAAGACAGAAGCGGCCTCAGGGTACACAACAGAACGAGAAACTTTTTTTTCTCCCCTTACCACTGATGTTTATTGATTTGTCCAGTTCATAGGGAGCATCCCTTAATGTTCTGCTTTCATGTTTCTGCTTTGTTGCATGGGTACAGAAAAGAATATTGCAAATTGATCTTTCTTCCCTGCCTTTGTTGGGAACGCGCTCCTATTACGTTAGCTTCCCTGGCCTGTCAGCTCCTGCTCACTTTGCCAGTATATAATCAGCATGGCTAAACACCGAGGGCTGAGCTGATTAATTTCCAGCCTTGGCCACTGAGCCCATTGATGCACTCCCTGTTTGATGATCTGTGCAAGAGAGGACCACTTTTGATTGCTTGACCCTTGCCCTTAAACCTCGAGCTGTTGGCTCTAGCACCTGTCTAAGTTAACAGAACACACATTGTGTTTATTTCCAGTTTAAAAGGAAACCCTAACAATGGATTAGCATTCTCAAAGCACAAAGAGCCTGATTTTCTGCTCAGCACTGAACTCTTGCAACTCCCACAGATGCCAGATGATTTCGGGGTACTTGGTACCGCCACAGACATGCCTGGAATACAAGTTTAAACAAAATATATCTCACTCCATATCTGGATACAAATTTATAAGCCATATGCATTAAGTAAACTCAAGAAGGAGAAAAAACCCTACCAATTAATTTACATCCTTATGCCAAAATTATTCACCTGAACTGGTTCAGTAAGCACCAACAGTAAAATTTCCACTCACTACATTTAAAATAAAGTGCACAGCATTCATTTTTACAATGGTGCCAGAGATGTTCCTGCTGTTTATTTCAGATTAACAAACCGAGTTAGTTTATATTCCAGGAAGGAGCAGTGAGTGATTAGTGTTAAGGCTGTAAGAGTCACAATACCTTTCCTTTCACAGAAAAGGAATTTTACTTAAAGGCCCAACATTTATTTTAAGAATGTTGTCTTGAAGTCCTAGGGATGTTTGGAATGAAAGAAAGGAAAAGAGAGGACGACAGCAAAACATTTAAAGGACAGTTGGTTAGCCTGATTTTTTAATGTAAATACATGTGTATAATTCTGTACATAATTATACGTGAATATCTGCAGATATGAGCATTATGGATCTTGTAAAATATAGATATACAATTTAACTGTAACAACTTACCCTGGCAGCCACATTTTCACAGCAGCCTAGAATAATATGCCTGGTGCGGCAGGGGTGCACCTGTGAAGCAAGAAGAAAAAAAAATCTGTATTCATGAGTGCAAATTGGCTAAAATTGACAGACTAGCAGTAGTGAGGTTTTGCTTCCCTTAACCCCCATCTTTACTGCTCATCCTGCAAGTGCTGCAGGTAATGGCTCTCTGGGAGGAGAACTTCTGCTGCTGTTCTGGAGGTCATCACAGTGACCAGGTCAGACCCTGCTGTCCTTGCACCAGCTGGCAGATCAGCCTGGGAGAACAACACTTCTCTGTTGGAATGCCAAATGCACTTCCAGGTGCTGCTTTCAGTTTTACGTGTGACTTAATCCCTTTGTGGGTGTCTGTAGAGAGGGTAATTGGCTCCAAGGGCACAACCCCATCCACAAGCCTAGTCCCTAGAAGTGGATGGAGAAGACTGCTGACTCCTCACAGCAGCCTCAGAGAAATTTCAGAAGGTATTTCACCTGCCAGAGCCCCATGGTAAGCAAAGGTTTCATGAAGACTTCATGGAGGATCACAGAGGTATAAACTGTACTCCCAGCTTATTAGTAGCTGTTTACTCTTAATACTTATTATCCTTTATCATAAATAGTTCCTCCCTATCCTGAATATTTTCCTAATTTTTTATGAAAAGGTCAGATGTATTTGATTTTAAGTGGACTATGTAGGCCATTGTTGCCTTCCCTTGTAAAAGGAAACTTCTTCACCTGCCTGCATATGTTCCTGACTGAAATCTTCCTTCTTAAACGTGGATGTCCAAAAAGGTCAACAGTATTTAGACAAATTTCCACCTGTGTTTTCCCACTTCAAAAATTCCACATGACATATCTGAGGCTTGTATTGCCCACAGTAATTAATAATGGCCAGAAATTTGTGATCAGGTTAATTCTTAACACAGGTAGGCCTGGTTCCACCATTATGTCCAAATGCAGAATTTTTCTGCTTGTGGCAGAAATTATTTCCACTTCTTACACTTGTGACTTAAAATTTAATGTAGCAATCTTATCCCATTTCTCTCCCTCCTCAATGGCAACAGATTGTTCACTTCTTTATGATGAAATGTTCGTATTCTATCATTGCATCATTTGCAAATTTTGAGAATAAATTTCAATGGTTTGGGCCTTATGAATTCTGAAGAAACCTTAAATATGACTATGGGGATTTTTAAAGGAATTTTGAATGCGTTAGAGATGGGACTTGTGAGTTCTTAGATGATGCTGTTTCTTTTTTATTTTTTACATAGGCAGGAAGGGGGAGTTCAGTTTACATCTTCACCTTATGGCTCAAGAAGGTCACAATATTCCTAGTTATAAGACTTTTTAAGGATTTATTGACTAATAAAACATCCCTAACAAGCATATTTTTGGTTTTGACTTAATCTTTAAATATTTCATCTTATGGATTCATGCTATAGTGTAAGCTTTCTTTGCTAATCATGTAATGACACACAAACTTACAGTACTGCATTCTAAACTCCTTGTTTACTTTTGTAATTACTTTTATTTTTTTTACATCTTAAACTCTAAAATTCTAAACTTTATTCTACTTAATATAATGTGACTCTGCTTTAAACTATAAATCTACAGTCTCACTTCTAGCACCTAGAATCTAATTTGGAAGTCTTTTCTAATGTCTCAAATCCTGTGTTTAATCCTAAGCTTTGGCTTACAGGCCCAAAGTTCAGAGAATTCCCTGCATTTTGGATTCCAACACAGGTTTAAAATTCCATCCCTGAGGATGACCTCTCACAGACTCCCTCCAGTCAAGCAGCTCCCTTACAGCTCTGCATTTTCAGCCCTCAATTTGGCCAGGTTACTGTTGTTCTAATCCCCTTTCACTTCACTTTGCAGCGATAACGCCATGATAGATGGAAATTTGCCTACTCAGAAATTTACCAACTGCTTTTCCTCCTTCAAAATCAAAGTTACCAACCCAAGAGATGACGTTAGTCCTGTGCAAACATGAGCAAAATTTATTTATGTGGTCTAATTGTCCAAAGGAAGGATAATCCAAGATTTCACAAGCAATGCCTACAGCTGAAGAGCTGATTCTGAAGGAATCATCTATTCTTCAGAGCTACAGGTCTCAGGACACAGAAAGAGCAATGTGTCTTATATTAGACACAGAAATTTACAATGGTATTGGGAATTGGAGTGGAACAGACAGATTGGGAAGCTCATTTTCATGCTGTCATACAGTTGAAGACCATGGATTTGACGGACCCTTGGAAAGCCAAAATTGACTTGATTTCTTGTCAATTTTCTCTTTGTTCCCTCACCTTCTATTGCCACACTGCTGAAGTCTATGCTGAATAGTGTTTCTACCCACACATGTGTGCTTTCTTGTTTTTTCTCTTATTCTTCCTAATCTTTTGGACATGCCAAGGTAGCCATTTTCTACCCTTCACTGTCTGAAAGGTGGATATATCTTCTACTTCTTTTTCAGTTCATCTTAGTTCTTACATTTGGAGAAAGCCAAAATACAGACTTCAAGGACACACCGAGACAAAAATCACACCACTGGCATCAAAATTACACTCAACCTTCCCAGCTCCTACAAAAATTCTAGGATTCTTAAAGTTGAGACCAAGTTCACCCTTCCTTTAATGAGGAAGAGAGTCAGACCGAAACATGAGCAGAGTCCAGAGGCATCTGGTTCAGGATTCCTATTTACCAGAATTCTTGATTTGAATAATCATAAATTTTTCTTTCCCTCTTGCCCTTCCACTACTATTGTACTGTAGACTAACTGTATTACTTCAGAATTTCAATAGTTATGTCAAATTACCATACCTTAATCCTACTTACCACTGCTTCCTAATTAAAACATAATAAATAGGAAATTATATCACTGTCAAAACTAAAACTACATTGTTTTGTAAAAATCAGTAGATACTTACAATACAGTAATTGTCTTAATGCAGCTTAATTACATCCTTACAAGAAGACAATTTGAAGAGTGACCTATTTTATTCTCTAGATTTACATAATACAGCAAGCAATCAACGGTGTCCTGGATACATGAAGCAAATATTTTAAAGATTAAAATGACTGATAAAACAGCTATTTTTCACAGGGTTTGTTTTAATGCATTGTTGGGTTTTAACCTGAAAAATATTCAGGGTGAATAATGCTCTATAATGGTAATGTTTCCAAGGAAAACTGAATTAAAAGCTCTGGAGGAAAAGTCAACAAGACTTGGTGGAACACATAGTGAGAGACACAGCACTGTCCACAGTCCTGTTTGAGACACTGAACCAAGGGTTTGTGAATGTGGGGAGAATGCTGGGGGGGAAAGCACCACAGCACTTTCTCATATTCCCCTCACAAGACTGTTCTGATGCAAAAGCAGCCTTGACTTAAGGATATATTCCTTTCCATGAACCACATTCCTTGGCAGTCCTCAAAACAAGTCTTTAACTGCTTCTCTGGATGGGGTCCTTATTCCTAAGCAACATAGCATCCCACTAGCAAAGCCATCAGGAGCTCAATGTTCATCTCCTCTTTGATCCCCAAATCCCAGTTCAGGAAGAAGTCCCTTCCCCAGAGCACTTGCACGTGTGGTCAATTCCTTTGGGTGGGATGGCACTTCACAGCATGCTGACTAAAGCTCATTGCCCAGCAAGGATGGCCTTGGATGCAACAACTGCCATGGTGAGTTTGGGTACCAGTGAACACAGTCAGGCAAAACTGAGCTCTAAATTCACCTCCTTCCACTAGAGAAACGCTTCAGATAAACCAAACTCTCAAAGTAACTCTGCTTTCTGGACAGTTCAGCCCTCAACTGTTTTCTCAGGGATGTTTATACATTTTATTGGAATGTCCTGTTTTATATACATTGATATGAAACCAAAGCCATGGAGATTTGAAATGGCCTTTAATACAGCAAATGGAACACATACCCAAAGCTCTCACCCTGCAGAAATCAACAGGCAAGAGAAGGCAATATGACCATAACTACTATCCAAGAACATCCTGGAGAATTGCTTGTATTTTTCCCAGAAGATCGAGGGTTAGGCAAAGTTACATTTAGGTAGCACACCAGAAAAAGAACATGTACTGCTCAAAGAGAATTTGCATCCCACACCAAAAGAAATTACTGGGGCAGGTTTACTGCAGTTTTGACACATCAGAGGAGTAACCTCATTCAGCCAAAATCTGAACTCCACAGTGCTCCTGGAAGCAGTAGTATAAAACATGAAGAAATTATTGAGTAACCGTATGCATTGAAAATGAGTCATATTTCTTTCCAAGAAAATCCATAAAAACAAAAGAACTGATGCTGATACACAATCTTTGAACTGATCACTGGACCAAGGTCTATATTCTATCTGGTTGCAGAAAATTGCTTTCTAGACTGACAACTGATTAGTATACAAGGATGATTATATGCAAATCTCCAATTTCTATTGACTTAATTGTGATCTGATGTAACATGTATAATTAACACATGCATTTAAAATAAATGTATATTTAATTAACATGCATATTTATAAAATGAATATTTATATTTAGCATATAATTTTGGGTGAATTTAGGTGGCACAAAATTGAGGGGTTATCATTACTGATGAGAGCTAGTCACAGCAGAACAGCTTTCACACCTCAGGCTCTCCCTGAGGATTTCAGTCCCAATTTATCTCACCTCTGGCAGGCCAGCCTTGGGCCTTCCTCCACTAAACAAAGTCTGCAAGTCACACCAGACAGATGCGACTCTGGTAAACATCTTCATTGGGGCTGGGGGAGGGGAGTCACTCAAATCATAGTTTGAATAGGAAACTACAACAGTATGAGAAGCAGAGTCCAAATATATCTGAAGCCAAAGGTCAGGAAGCTGGGCATCAGATTTCCCAAAACTGCTTAGTATTTCCATTATAGATACAAGCTGTGTGTGACTCCAGCAATTCAGGAAAGTTTATTCCCATGAAACTCTCTTCTGCAAAACAGAAAATGTAAAAATAAATTTGAGACACTACTTTCATAGTGATGCGAAGACATGATGCCTTAAACACACTGGGAAGACCGAACTCCAGCTTGTCAATCAGAAATGCTCATCTGGAAAGTCCATCCAAGCAGCCTTGCCCCTCACTACACTCATCAACAACTGGGTCATGGTGCTTATCACCAGGGCACCGAAAGCATGGCACATGACAAAATATTTATGTGGGACAAAATACCAATGATGACCTCTTTAGTTTAGAATGTCTCTGGTGCAAGCAAGACTTCCTACAATCAATACAAATCTCTCATTCTCAGGTGTTCCCCAGGAAATAAGCAGCCTCAAAAAGCAAGAAAAAGCCCACTGCTTTCCACAAACAAACAAAAAAAAACCCAAATGGAAAATGAATGACACTCCCATGGCTCTGTGTGTCTATTTCATACCATCTCTTCTCTACTTGAGGAAGAAATATTGAAAAAGTACCTTAACCACTGCTGAGAGGTGCCTAGTTGTGCTAGATCAGCATTAAAAGGAAACTTATGTGAAACCCAACCCAGAAATTCAGTCTTGGGCTTGAGCAGCATTCTGATGTCAAGCAATTATTTGTTTCCTATCAGCCAACATCAATATTTGTATGAAGACAATTATTAAATACCTAGTTTCCGTGGGAAGAATCGGGGGAGACTAATAGCACATCTCCAATGGAGTAGTCATCTGTTTCTCCCCAGGGAGAATAGAAGTACATTTTCTTCTTCACTTCCTAGGAAAAGTAGAAATCCTGACAGCTCTTGCAAGGTTCAAAAATACCCCAGTGTGCCCCCCTTCTACAATATGGAGCATATCCTCTTTATAAAGGCCTAGAATATAAACAGTTCTACCATGCTATTCCTGCAGTATTTTGATCAAATGTCATCTAATTCTAGGCAAATACTTCTTCCTGATATATTTAAAAATCAGGTTTAATGGTTCATATACAGTGGATGCAATTACATTAGTTTCAAAAATGTACTGACAGAAGGAAATATTCTGACTAGAAAGACACTGTGTCTTCCAGCACTTTGTAATGGCAAAGGTTACACAGCCAAAGTGACCCAGTGCTGCAAACACCAGCTTTGGCAGTGATGTACTTAGACAAAAATAAAAACTTACAAAGGAAAAAAAGGATTAATCAAACGATGCATTTCATCATTAGCAGGATGTGATCTTTCTTCTATTGCACCAGATCTATCAAATCACAGATTTTGTAGTTAATCATTTGGATTGCACATCTCCAGGAAGCCAAGGAATCAATTTACAGTCGCCTTTGTCCATTTCTTCTTCTGCCCCACTCCCCACACTCTTCTTGTGTGGTTTTATTGCCTGTCCCCTCAGACAAATCTCTTCCCTGCTGCCATGAGTCTCCCATTCTGTAACCTCTGTTCGCCAGAATGGTTTTTATTTCTCATCCTGAATGCTCAACTTTCCCTTCCATTCTTTTCATCTTTGCCTATGTCTCTTAACTCAAAGCAATAAAGAAGAGCAGATTTAACAACTGTCAGGATGCCTTTGATAGGAAAGCATGTACACAAAATGAGTCTGCATTGTGCTAAGGAAGGAAAAGCCACAATAGAGTGTTAATATTTCTATTGGTATCAACAGGTGGATCAAAGCTTTGTAACATGGAAGGCAATATCATTCCATCATTGCCATGGTTAGTAAATAAAGCTTGTATCCACAATGGAACTGAACTTGGATAGTTTAGGAATAAGCCTTTTTACTGGCCTGGATATAATTTCAAAGTGATGGTCAAGGCCATTTTTATTCTCAAATATTTTCTGAATGTTCATTAAAAATGTGCACTTCCAATGCACGTGTTAGTTTACAACACACTTAAATAGAACTAAGTTTGTAAAATGACTCTTCAGTCACAGTGACAAAGAACACAAATTCTATGCAAAAAACAAAGTTGCTCCAGGGCAAATTCTCTATTAATACATATATATTGTTCACCATGGGAACAACTACACATTGAAATATGGTTGCCCCGAGAGGAGGTGGAATCTCCCTTGCTGGAAACATTCAAGACTCAGTTTGACATGGTCCTGGAAAAAGTTTTCAGAAGGAAGTCAGACTAAGTGTTCAACAGAATTCCCTTTCAAATGTTTTTCATACAGTTTTCTTCTTCTGCTACAGAGTTGAGGTACACTTTCTGAGGCACCTATAGAGGGACACTAATTTACTGGAGGCAAATATCATAGAAGAGGCAGGGCTTAAACTGACAAGGAGAGAGATTCTGAATCTTCATTCATGCCTCCTGCACAGCCCAGCTGCCTGCTACATCCTAACACCCTCTTCCACTTATGTTTTTGTAATAAATTTTTTTTTGGGGGAACCATCTGGGAAAGGAAAAAACCCATAACAAATTTGCATGCACTGAACATCTCTCCAACAAGAATATCTTCTGTCCTATATAACACTTAGAAAGAAGGTGTATTTACACAAAATCACTGTTTACTAGTTTATATGCATCCCAGAAGGATCCCAGAAAACACCTACAAAGGCTTCAAAGGATCATAGCAAGACATGTCCACTGGTGTACTGTGTTGAAAATGGGGGGAGGCTGAAGATGCAGAGCTTTTCCTTTTGTATATCAGACTCCTCAGAACATCTGCTGATCCAGCAGGTATTATTTTAATATTTCAGGTAGGTTTTATGGTGGTTATAATAGCTGTTCCTCAAAAAAAAAAAAAAAAATCGCTACTTGTTCATGTGAAATTACACGTTACAAATTCCTGTGATTCATTTTGTAATTAATGATGTCCTCCCCTTCTTGTCTCTCCTCCTTGCCTCCCTCCAAAACAAAACAAAACAAAAAAAAAACAAAAAAAAAAAACCAAAAACCTCTTACATATGATACACTAAATAACTTAAGATCACCAGCACTAACATCATTTTACTTCATGTTAGTTAGTCCCTCACCCTTTATTCAATATTGCATGGAAAAACTGTTAACTTTGCCAATGCCCCAGTGGAATTGCCTCTGCTCTGTCAGGAGGGCTGGTAGCATACACAGCCTCTGACACACAGTGTATCTGTGCTTGGATCATTTGTATATAAGATTACTGGATTTTACTGCAGTTTGTTACTTTTTGAGCACAGGATATACTTTTTATGTGCAGGATGAGCAAATGAAACCACACAATGTGATAATTAGTTCTCGTACTAGGAAAACAGAGTTATAAATAAAAGCAAGAAGAGAATTTATAAATAAAGGGAAGAATGTGGGAAAAGCCATTTGCTTTCAGATACAGCACAGTGTTCAGGGCTATCATTTGTGTCAATACCCTGTAAACCATTTTCCTCTCTCCCTACTTCATTGGCATCACTGCTGGTGGTGAATACAGCAGGAGCCTTGCCTCGTTTGTCACTTGTGAGAAGAAATGGACAGGACAAGTGACCCAACAATGATTGTGAAGGCTCATCTAATTAGACAAGACAGAAGATGGATGTTCTTGGGCATTTCTTTAGTGAGGAAATCGCAAGGTAGGGAGGACGAAAGTGAAAATACAGACCAACACCTTCTAAAGCAATTGTCCAAGAGCCTGCAGGTGAGTTTAGGAAGCTGAGTAACTGATGCAGTGTTCAGGAGAGTGTGGGCACAGCAGTCTTCCACCAAGTCCCTTTGACTTGTTCAGAGTGCCCACACCCACAAGACAAGCCTGCACTCTGAGAACAATCCTGTACATTTGCTTAAAAATGAGCACAAGCATTTTTGCACAACAGGAAGATTAAAGTCAGCATGACCTTACTGAGGAAAAAATTCCAAGACAACCTCATATGGTAATTTGTATTGAACAAAATGTGATTTTATGATTTCTAATGTAAAACAAGTTTTTAAACACCACAAGCAGAACTCCACTGCAGCACCCTAAGCCCAGGTTGCTAGTCCATGGGAACAAGGCCCTGAGCAGCCTGCAGGGCAAGAGGTGACTGAGAAGAGCCTTTAAGCATGTCAGCTCTGCCTTGGGAATCTCCAGCGTTGGCACAAGAGTCCTTAGCTACAGACACACACTTGCATTAAGTGTCAGAAAAACCTAAATTCAGCCCAAATGGTATGAAGTACAAAAATTCCTTCTATAATAAGTTGGCAGCAGAAAAATTCATTAATAATTAAATAGGAGGCACAGAACTACGGCCTGATCTAGCAACACCAATTACAGATCGTAATGCTGATTTGGACACTAAAACCAAGGAGGGTATTTTTTCATACAGTTCTGTTTTACTTATTTATTTTTACTGCTACTGTGCTGCTGACCCTATTTTCTGCTGGCGTTACTTCATTGGTGGAGATACTAAATCCATATTAAAATAACATCAGGACTTTTTAGGCATTAGGGATATTTAGCCCAAATACAAATCTATTAGTATATGTAAGAATCCTCTGCTTCTACAAACATCTTGTTTCATTATGAAATGTAAGCCTAGCCTAGACTGAAATTTGGGTTTAAGGAGACCAAAAAAACCAGCAGCTGTTATTGCTACCCTCAGTGAAACACAAGAGTGGAAATCCACCCCATGCCACCAGCTTGATCTCTGCTGTTTGAAGATGATGTGCAGCTTTACCCATCTGGATGGCTTTTCAGAGAAAGTAACACGTTATTGCTTTTATCTGTATTCCAATCCTGTAGTCGGGTCTAATTATAGGGAATATGGACAAGCAATAAGCAATGAACACGTGGTCTCTGGGGAAAGCATTAACAGCAGCAAGATCACATCACCAGCAACTCGGGAGGCGCGACAAGAGCCAATCAATGAGGGATCGTGCAACTGGAAGCCCCTTCTTCAGACAACCTTCTCCCTTGCTACCAGTCATTACCCGAGCCAAAGGTCAGCAGCTTGGTGTTTGTTGGAGGCAGACTTCAAATAGCACATGAAACAGCCCAGAGCTGGGAGCAGGACTAGTGCAAAATGAACACTGTGGAGAGGCAGCAGCTCCAACCACCCCGAGGCTCCCACAGCTGAATTCCAGCAGCTGATGCCTTCCCCCAAGGCAAGATACTGCTCGGAGGCCCAGGGTACAGCAAAATGCTTCTTGGTGAAGGACCATCTCCTGGCCTGCCCTGGGGTCCCAAACTCAAGCTGCATCTCAAAACAGAGAAAAGCACAACCTGTCACAGTTCCCTTCCAAAGACTGCACGTCTCTGAGCTACGGGACCTCACAATACATCAGTACAGGACATTTCTGAGCCATCCCTGTCCCAGACTGAAACAGGACATCAAGGCTGAACAAATGCAGTAACTGAACCTAAGCAGGAAAATTTAATTTACAAAGGTTATTCTCCCCCACTTCTGAGAGTATCACGTCTTGTTCTGATTAGTATCCAGAATCACAGGTTACACACATCCTTGGCAGCCTGGGAAAAGCAGCCAGCTAGGCTTGTTCAACATTACAGAGCTGATTCAGTTTTGCACATGCCATTTGAAATTCTTATTTTTTTCTTTAAAAAAAAAAAAAGACATGTTAGACTATCAGTCCTGGATTACACTGATTGGATGGGTCTGGCAACCTATTCTGGGCTAAAAATGACACATTTTACAATGTGCATAAAGTGAAATTTCAGATTCACAAAAGTCAGCAGCAAAATTCCCATTGACTACCCAAAGGATAGAATGTCAGCCAGCTTCTCTTCCATAAAACAAAATGTTTATTACATCAATTATTTTCTACTATTTGTTTTCAGTCCAAATTTATAGACAGTCTTCTATTCCAAACTACGCAAATTCTCAGAGCTGAATTCCATCTTTTATCCAATAAGAGCCACCATATTTTAAATAATAGGAAGTTGTCTGAGAGAAACACCTGCCCCAGGCTCTACTCTGCTTCAAGAAATTCAACCAAAAATTGTGTTCCTCTATTTTTTGATGTTTTTGCCTCAGTCTAAAGCCATACAGCAGGACTGTGAATAATCATTCCTTCTCTCACACACCCACCACTTGACCAGCTGACTGCACAATCTTCTTTCATCCTTTTTCTCCAGGGTGGTTGCAGGAATCAGACCATATGTAATAGTTGCCAGTGTTCCCTTATAAGCATAGGGTTAGGTATATTGGATATGCTAGTGTTCTGGACAGGAACAAATACGATCTTTTCTTTTAAAATACTTTGGAAAACTGGAAAGAAAGTATCTTAAAATGCCTAGGAATCATGGAGATTCTCTAATGCTTATACCATAAACAGTGGTTTTCCAACAACTACACCTAGCTTATGTTGTTTTCAGAGATAAGTATGTGACAAATCTTTTTAGTATTCTTAGTGCAATGCTTACTGCAACATTTCTTCAGCTAGGATGTTTTTTAAGTAATTTGGAGATCACTCTTCCCTGATCAGAATTTCCCCCTCTGCTTTTACGTGAACAAATTAGATGAAAACTGAAGCCTGAAGATCTAGCAAAGCTCAAGCATACAATAGAGAGAAAAACATTTCCTAAAACTGTGATTTCCAGTGGGACTGCTCATGGATCTAACCTTTGTTTTTTCTGGTTTTTTATCTGAACAGGTCAGGTTTTGGGCACACAGCACCATGGCTAAGGTGGTTTCAGGACTCTCTGAGGCCAACAGGTTGGGACCAGCCTCTACATAACCTGGTCAATTTAAGTCCTGCTTTCAGCAGGAGCTGCAGCATACAAGGCAGGAATTCACCCAGACACTTGGAACGCACAGACCATCATCTCCAGCAGCATGACTCGTCTGTCCTTCTTGTGGCTCTGCATCCAAAATTTCTGCTCAGCTTTTTTTCTTCCCAGTGAAAATGATGCCACAACACAGTTCAAATCGATATTTGACACAGTATCAGATTCCTTGCAGTAAAAAATACTGGCTGAAAGTCTCATCCATGCTTTCTCCAAGAAGCCTATGGTAGCACGCCTTGCCTCAGCAAACCATCAATTTAAATGATTGGGGAAAAAACAACACATAATAAGTGACAGATTTTTCAAATCAGATAAAGATGGGAACCAGATTATCTGTCTGTGGGTGATAGATTGCAGCAATAATAAATTCACTTTAAGACACTGGATCAATTTTTAATCAAGCCAAGAATTATTATTGCAGAAAGATAAAATGACCCATGAGGAGATGCCTTAATTTTCCACCAATCAAATTATAGCCTTTCTAAATAAGATGTAATGAGATCCATGGAATATCCAGGTTACACAGCCTACCTAATTACCCATGTTCCCTGTCATGTTGTGATATAGTAGTGGTAAACTGACCTCTGAATTTACCAAGATGAAAAGGTAATTAGTTTTCCACAAGGCTGTAGTGAAAACAACAGCAATGACACATGTCACCTCCTTCCACCAAGTCACAATCTCAGAGGTGTTTGTTCTTAAAATATATACAGGATATGACCTGCTGGGTAATAAACTACAGTCATTAAGTGAAGCATACATCTGACAGAAAAACAACCACTATCTCCAAGTTGAGAATACAAGGTCTGAAGGTATAGCAAATCAACCTATATTCTACATGAAACTCTATCAGTGTATTACCACAGAGGGTCTCAGGAGATAACAGATTGTTTTCTAATTAAAGAGGTCACAATGACATATTCAAAGGAAGTTTTCCTGAGACACAGGCACCACAAGTATAATTTTCCTTCCAATTGCCCTTAACCACATAGGCACTTGTTTCTGCAAATTGCAGTACAGCATCACTGGAAAGCATTCCTGAACACATTCTGAGAATGTGAAGGCTCATCAAAATCAAACAGGGAAATTGTAATCATCATCATGAATTGATAATTATTTCAGATAGAAGATTCCAGTTTTGTGCACACAGAACAAGACTAATGATCTCTTTACCATGATTTTGGTGGTAGGATTAAGAACCACATTTGCAACAGCTTCTGGGGCCTGATATCTTCACCAAAGCTATCAGTAAGAATAGAGACTGAATTTTCTCTGGCAACCTCAGAAAGCAGGAAATCCCCTCAATGATTTGTCCCTGTCTATGTGCCCTTTCCTTTGGGCACCACTGCAGTTTAGAGATACAATGACAGACATAATTGGTTCATGCAAAGAAAGCCATCATAAAATTAATTAACTACAACAATTCATTCCATCTGCTGCCTCTTTCTTGCTAATTTATTAATAACACTTACACAAAAAAGGGGTATGGATTATAAATTTCAATTTCTCCTCTTTACCTGAAAATTCAGTCTGAGAGTCTTAAAAAATGATTTCATATTATACCAAATAGATTTATGGCTTATTACTAGTAATGTGGCAGCACCCAATTGACCATAAAAGCTAACTATTTAAAAGTAACTCAAATTACCCCTTCTGAGCAAATTGGATATTTGGTTTACATTTCTTCCACTGCTTTTACAAGTGTCCTGCTTCAGTCACCAACCCATCATACTGCTCTGCTTGGATCTTCTTCAGCTTGTCACAGACATCACACCGTGCAACAGCTTTGCAAGCCACAAGCCCAACAGTACACAAGTTTTCCTTCAATGGCAAAAATGTAATGATACACGCAGAACAGGGAACGTGGAATGGGTTTTGCAGGAGTTCAGATCAATTCTACCCCTTTTTAAGACTGTCAGGCATGGACTTCAGAGGAAAAAATTACGTGAAGGCCAAACACTGCAGAATGGCTCTTTTGTCAGTGAACACAGAGGTAGAAGTCCATGAACAGATGCCATTGGTGTTACTGAGACAGGAAGCATGAACTTCACAAAAACCTGTGGAATTCTCCTGCAAGGCATCCCCCAAGTGTGAGCGTGCATGTGCTAAGCAGGCATCCACCACTGCTGCCTCTCCATTTTGTACTGAAGCATGTGAAAACCTCACAAAACCTCACAGTCCCTTCAGGCTGGATTAGGACGTGCAGGAAAGCCCAATTCCCTTGTATCGGGGCAAAACTGATATTTCATTCAGCTGGATTAAAGCTTCCCCTGAGGTCTGATCCCCACACCAATACTGCAGGAATGTAACTGCTTAGACAGTAAGCTTTTTTTTACTTATTTTTCCAGTGTATCTCCTGCAATTAATGCAGTTCAATTGATACAAAACCCATGATAAGTAGAAATGTCACCTCCTCTACTGCAGAGAAACAGCGCTATCAATACAACATATCTCTGCAACAATGTAAAGATCTATGCAATAGGCAAATTCCATGGCTTTTGTGGGACCAAGCAGCAGAGCAGTCAAACTTGAAGGGAATTACACATCCTAGACTGATTTGCAAACACTATGGAAAGTTTGTTTTGAGTGGGATCACTGTGTATTACCTAATACATGATGAGGTAATGCTAAAATACTAAAAAACCCTCAACACTTTTTCCAGTAGAGATTACAGCTGCTGTGGGGGGAACCTATTACTCAGAAGGAGTTCAACAGCATCAGAATGCTATCTGCTAGGATAGTCTCACTTTGCATCAATGTTCCTATTTAGATATTTTGATCAAAACACTTCAGTAAATTAAATGCAAAGGCTATATGTTGATTAGAACAAAAGATACATTACACTAAGATTAAAGTCTTGGTATTAAGTAAAATATCTGAGCACTAATTCCTAGTCCTGTAATATTTCCATCAGTACTATTATCTCCACTTAATTAGGACATAAAAGTAAGTAAAGTTAATTTAAAAGGAAATTTCAAACAGCATTCTCATTTGATTTCCTAGCAAATTAACACTTTAAAACCTCTAATGGGCATCTTCAAAAGAAAATGTTATTAACAAAATATGTGATAATTAACATAATTAAAACTCTCTAAAGTATACATTTTTTAAATGGCAATTGTTTTGTTAAAAAATATGCAAGAGTAGTGATTCCCACTACCCTCATAACATAGATGTGCATTAGATAGCATAAACATTGGACAATTCCTCATGGATATCCATTAACCTAGAAATTGCTAGTATTAACTCATAACAAGATTACCTTTTGTGGAACTGGATTAACTTTTACACACTCCCTTACTCCCAGCAGAAGCTCAGCAAATGGCTGCGAGCGCTCCAATATTTCAAATTATGCAGTTATTAATTTAAAGTAGGAGTATTTTCTCTGATCTTATCCCAAACATTTTAATCCCCTCTTATTCCTCCTGTTTTCTAACACCTATTCTGGTACACCAAAAATTATTAGTTACCTCACACATAAGATCAAACTGGCAAAATAAGACAATTTTTACCCTGTCAAAGTGTCTGAATTAGAAGATTTTGTGATTTTCAACAGTTATGACATCAAGCTCTATAAGGAGCAAATATTTGTTCATCCTTGGTCTGTGTGGATGCATCTCTCACCTAGGAAAACCATCACATCTTTTGGGGAACAAACTCAAGGACCTCCAGCAAATCTTTTATGCCTTCTGCACTCTCAGGGATTTATAACTTGCAACCAGTTGGGTAAAAGCATGAAACACTTTAGTGACTTATCTGAGCTGTTCAAACCTCTAGAGTCCTCTAGGGAGTGAGATATCTGAGGAGAGGGGCCATGCTTCCTGCTCCCAATCCGCTCAGAATTACCTCATAAGCTGGCACTCGCGTCACTTCACACAGGATGCAGCAATGTCCTTTCATGTGGGTAAGCTCAGCACCAGGTGCAGCAGCCCTGCTGATAAGACAGAATAAAGGCAACTTTCTTCATGTTTGTCTTCCTCCCACACGTCTTGGGAGGAGAAAAAAAAAAGATGGAGGAAAACATGTGAACCTATCCCATTAATATTTCCTGGCTTACGCTCACTGCCCAGATGCAGAAGGGCTCAGACATACCTGACATTTTTAATGAACAGGACTAGTGGGGCCCACCCCAGAGCACCACATGGGTCAGCTTCCCCCTGAGGGACAGGGAGCCAGGACCTGAGGGGAATCCCATGGCTGAGGCCTAACCAGCAAAACCCCTGCCCCACCACTCCATTGCGAAAGGCAGTCCCAGGATGGCACCCAGGGTCATCTCAGAGCTCAGGGAGAAGAGGCAGGACCAAAGGCTGGCAGCACAAGCCAGAGCCAGGATTAGACCTGTTGAGGGCAACCAAGTCAGACACAGCCCAAGGATCACCAGGGGCATCCATGGTGACAAGACAGGCCCAAGAGAAGAAGTGAGATTAAGGCTATTCGTAGCCAGAAAGGGGCACAGCAGCAGCTGAGCGGGAGACTAAAGCTCCTGTAACAAAGCTCAGCTCAGGCAGGGACAGAGCTCAAATAAGGCATGTAGGAAGAGGGTGTGGCAGATATTCCTGGTGATGTTGACCATTAAGGCCTGATGGTGTACTTGGGACACTGGCAAAAAAAAAAAAAATGCAATTTCTTCTGAGACTGTAGAGATAAGTCTCCCATAAACCCAGCCCCCTCTTGATCCCAGGGGACAAGGTCACATCCCTGCACCTCTATGTCAAATCCATTTATATCAAGCTCTTATATTCAGGCTCCTGTATCCACCATCACACTACTGCTCAAGAGTAAAGTTCAGCTCTATTGAGCTCTTGAGGAAAAAAAATGTCTTGTGTTGCCCAGCCTCTGGAGCAGGCTCCGTGCTCCTGCCCTGGACCAAGCCATTCAGATGACAGCCAGGAGCAGAAGGCAGCACTGGATTCAGCAAGGCCCCTGTTAAACATCACCCCTTAGACTCCCCCCTGTGATGGGGAACCCCAATGAGGGCACATCAGTAGCCCTGCTCATGCTGAGGCCTTGCTTCTGGGCAGGTGGGAGTCCTGCAGGGCTACAGGAATTATCACAATCAAGTAGGAGAGAGGGATATGAGGGAGTTAATAACAAAAAAATAAAAGAAAAACCAAAAAAATCTTGTTTCTCCAAAGAGAAAAATTTGCTCCAAGAGCAAGAACTGTCCAAATATTTAGTTTATTTTTGATTTCACTTGAGCCTTGCCAGCTACAGCTAATAGATATTACCACCTGAATCATGAGCTGATTTACTAAACAACAGCCATGACACTCTACTAGTGTAACCTCATAATAAGGCAAATATTTGCCACCATCTGCAGTAAATTCAAAGCATCTGCTGTAACTTTTTTTGATGAAAGTAAACTAGTACACCCCACTGTAAATTCTTTTGATATTGTTATTACAATATTCTGTGATAAATAAAACAAATGGTCAAATACAGCTCAGGCTAACAAAATAAATTAGCAAGACTTAGCAACTGCTTTAATTATTATTAGAAACAATTTGGTATTTTTCTTACCTGTCACCTTACAGAACTATTTTACTCACTACTTAAAGAAAAGCTTTATCTACTCTTTTAATACCCAAGAAAAAAATTTTGAACAAAATCTGTGTTTGTTTCAACCTTGACTGAAATTTTCCAAAATAACTCACAAGTTACTCAATCTCTGCTTCCACTGAAATCTACACAGCTTTCCCCATTGCCTGTATAGGTAGAAGCCAGAATGACGCGCTTCACAAAAATTCCAGCCTTAGGTATCAATGCTGTGTTTATCACCACATTATCCAGGAAACTATCTCTCTTGCACTATGTAGAAGAGATTCTCTCTGTCCACCCACTAATGGCAGCTTGGCTGATTGTGGGAAAGCCAGCAAATCTTGCTTTTTTTGCTCTGTGGATGGATGAATTCCCGGGCATTTTTATCTCCTGTGGAAGGGGTTCAATTACAGCCGACTGGCCTTCATCCAGGTACTGATCTTTCCCAGGCAAGGCAGAAAGCTGGAGAGGGAGTCATTTGCCTCTGGTATAAAGATGATGTGCAACAGGATGTTTCTGGGGGTCCAGTTGTCACACAAACTCCACCACACATTTAAGAAAGATGCTGAGTAAGATGACATGAGATTGGGGAAAAAAATAAAATTGAAACAGAGCACTGTTGGAAAGATGAATGAAATTAAATTGCCCATTACAAATCTTCCAGATTTCTTGGAATTCTTTGAAAGGAATAAAAAGCATCATCTCAAAAATCTTCATACAAATTTATAGTAAAAAATGCAGCTTTAAAACCAGTAGTGGTAACAGGAACAGTTGACGCAGCCACAGGACCATAAATGACCATAAAATGTCAGCCAATAGCCAAAAAAATACTAGACCACTCATGAACATAAATGTCATCATTTTGGATTACATCATAGCAGAAGAAGGATTCAAGACACCTGCAATAACCAGATGGAGTCAGAGTTAGCCATTTATTAGCTTTTTAGCTAAAAAAGATGAAAGCGCTACACTTTTTTAAAGCTTGGGATGCATAGACATAGGAATTTCATCCTTAAAGATGATATTGGAGGCCCTGAAGCAGGCACAGAGCCAAGAAAAAACATTCTGCTCTTGCTAAAGCTGCTTCAGCCTTTTTCCATGCCTACTAACCACCTTCTACTTTTCAGACTAAATGCATTGTATATCTGCTCACCTTCTATTCAGTAAACCCATATTTTTAAGTTCTTCCAGGTTTGTTTCATGGTGGTGTTTTTTAACTCTCATTTCATACACAGCATTTTCCTACCTTTTATTTGTGATTTTACAACAATATTATTTTCTTTCAGCCTTGTTTCCTCTAGGCTAAACAAATTGTACTCCCACAGGAGATGAACCCAGAGTACCCTAGGAACTCCTCTCCAAATTCCTCTCCTTGAACATGATTTGCTCACATTAGCACATGGGAATATTTACAGAAGGTAGATCTTTCTCTCATCTGAGAACACCATTTATGGAGATACTTCACATATTTCAATCATCTCAAAACAAGTACTACATTCCAGTCTCCCTCCTACTTACATACTTCTAAATTATGAGTTTTCAATGGAAATAGGATATTTATGAGTGTGGCTTTACATTTTTCACTAGTGCATTTAATGCCTTTTCTTTCACTTGCTTTCTCAGAGTTATCTTTCTTTTCCCATGGGAGATTTAAGGTCTCCTCTGTATTGCCAGTGCATCTCATTTTTCCCTATGAATGCAAGCATGCTCCAATGTTCATGCCAGCCTCATTAAAGAAAAATCTTCAACCAAGTCCAGTGCCAAAACTCATTCAGGAGACCTTCCTTTTGTAACTTGCTTTCAGCATAGCAATATTTCTTTTAGTACAACTGCTTTGTGTCTTACCAGTTCCACTCACATTACAGTTCTAGTAGCTGCCTCCCTAACATTTTAAATTAAGAATTGCCCGTGTAACACCACAGAGACTTTAAAGATGCTATACAGGAGATCAAGCTAATTTCTTATGTTTAAGAAATTATTATAAAGAGGAATTAATCCAAAGACACTTAGATAAAATACTTTTGGTAAAGTTATATTTCTCTTTTATCGATCCTTCCTTCTGAATATTCTTTCTTTGTTTATTGCTGTCCTGGTTTCTTAAAACCATGACGATAACTGAGTCTGGAATTTGGGATACTCAGAACCTTATCTGAGCCATCAAATTAAAAAAAAAAAAACACAACAAACCAACTAGTAGATACTGTTATCACTCCAACTTCTGGTGATCTTGGTGCTTGATCTCAAGCTGCTCATCTTCAGTCACTACACTTCAGCCAACTGACTGTTTTTGAGCAGTCTGACACTGAAATTCCTTGAGTGTAGAACATGCTTCAGCAGTAAAAAGCTCTCCCAGAAATGATTTGCCATTACTAGTCAGGATTTAAAGAAAAGCATTCTGGGTTGCCAGCAAGATTTTCAGCTTGGACTACTATGGAGGGATGTGATTTAATGGCTCACATACAGACAATGACACAAAGTGGTCAGGTCCAAAAATGGGCTTATATGACTTCTTCCCTAAAAACCTTTTTATTAATATTTCTTCACCTCTAATGTTACAGTTGCCCTTGTTTTTTCCTCAGATCACAATAACAACTAAAAGCTGGGGACTTTTACGACATGAGCTTCCAAGTACTCTGTGTGTCTACAGGGACCATAGCTAAAATTACCCTGGGCATTTGTTAAATTATTAAGAATTAACACTAACAAAAGTGATAGGTCCTCAGCTTCTGGAAGCACTAGACTTTACATCTATGTAAAAGAAAAACCAATGCTTCCAAAGAAAAAGCTTCCTAAACAGAAAGACAAACATGGAGATGTATTATTCTCTCTTCCAAATTTCATCTGTCTCTAAAGCCCAAACTTCTTCAAACTGTTTTCATTACACTGTTATCTTTAGATACTTAATTAATTTGCACCAAAGTCCCCAGTATTTTCATTCCTTAGCATCATGCTCAGAGTGGCCCCAGAGTAAAGAATGCATATTCACTCTCTTAGAAGCTAGAGATCTTACCATATTTAACAAGAAGCATCTCTGACAGTAATTGGAGTTTTGTATCAAGGTAAATAAATGGTAAGATCATAAGAACGTACTCTAGTGGCCACATGCATCCGGCAAACAGTAACATCAGAGAGTAAATTTAACATACAGTCTCAGTGGATATGAATTTTCTGTAAACAAACAATCTGAAGAAAGCCTCACTTTTGTCATCCGTTATTCCCATTGAAGAAAAATGAATATTCTGTTTCATACTTTTCCTATCAGGTGGCTTCATTATTTACCACTAGTCTTTTTCCCCTCAACATGTGTGCAACACTGTAATATCCTCAATGATAACAGATTAACTTTTTTCCCCTCAACAGTAGCATTCAATGCAAATTACCTAAATTATCCAATATGCTGGAATGATGGTACTTCACAAGGGTGTGTTGGAAAGCCAGTTTCTCATACTGCTGGGAAAAGAAGCTCACTTCTATCAAGATACAAAGGTCCCCTCCTCACAGAATATATTCCAAGTACAGGGCATGGAGTGAACAGGGGACAGTCACAGAGGCTCCAATATTCCTTGCCACTGAGCATGTGAGGAGTGTTGGGCAACTCGCTTACTCTCCCTGTACACTGGCTATTCCTGTGCCATCCAGAGATAACACTGCTTCCTCCCTTCAAACAAAGTGCTGGAGGCATAAAATTTCCTAGACTGAGAGGTATAAAATCCCTTGATGATGAGGTAAGTGCCTTGAGCAAATAGTGGCTGGATAACTCAGACTGAAGTTTGAGCACTGTGTTTAAAGAGTTAAGTTCAATGCAGAGACAGGCATGAAGGGCTCCCTTCTACATACCTAGAAATCTGTGGTTTCAGCAAGCACAGGACTGGCCTGTAAATGCTGAAGCTGTGCTAAGATGCCGGCTATAGAGAAAGAAATACTTATTCTGACCTGGGAGGGAAAAAAAAAGAAAAAAGGCAAATGCCATGGCTTTGAAATAAAAGAGCAAAAAGAAAGAATAGGCTCAGGAGGGTTTATAAATCCTCTTAGGCAGCCTCTCAATATTCCTTTCCCTACAACTTTAGAGCAGAGCTTTAGAAAATTTCAAGGAGGATGGTCAGACACTATGATTATAGCCATTTCGGGCTTCACCCTGATTAGAATGGCAGTCAAGTTTGATGGGTGTTAACTCATCAGGTCCCAACAAACCTCAATATAAATATAGCTTATTGTAATACTTCTGCTTTGGAATAGCCTTAGTTTGCCTTAAACTTATTCAGTTATAGCATTCCTGAGTATCTGCAAAAACAATAATAAATTTATAGTGACACCAAGAAACAGTCAGGGGGCAGTATTCAGATGAATGTCATAATCAAGGTGAAACCTCTAAAATATTTTAAGAAGAAATTGTTGCTACCAAATAGTCTAGTACGAGACAAAGAAATTAAAACTTCTGGAAGGATTTTGAAGTGTTGAACCAGCAGGACAAAACTGGGGATATCCCCTTTGTACAGCTCTGGGTTATGAAAGGGTCAAAAGCTCTCTTTCAAGGAAAAGAACAATTGTGAAGGAAAGAACAGGCTAGAATTGTTCAAGCTGCCCCACCTTGTTGTAGGGGGCTGACACGATCCCCAGGCAGCTGTCAGGAATGAAACAGGGCAGTGACAAATCACAACTACATTTGCCCCCTTCCTCCCTCAGACCTTTAACACTGCATGCCTAACCCCAAGCACTCTCCCCAGCACTGCTGCTAGCTTGCAGCAAAGCATCCTCCAGTTATAAGATTCCAACAGCTTCCCAGCTGGGGAATGCTCTTTCCCCCCAAACCACACAGCCTAGTTTGCAGTAGCTGCATTATCAATGGCTTTACCCTCGTCAAAGCCCACTCAACCTTTTCACAGCCAGATCACAAAGGCAGGAGATGCTCCTGTATGACCAGACCTGACAATGCCCCAGGCTGTATTTCCCCCTTCAAACACCCACCACAGACCCATGGCCAGCCCTTGTAGCCTCCAGGTATTCCCGGCAGGGCAGCATTTCTATTAACTCAACATTCAAGAGGTGTGTGACTGAGAATCCGGGAGAGCAGTCAAAGCATTTGTAATGCCGGAGCCCTGCCAAGCTCCCTGTGCTGGGCTGGACCCTGCTACATTAGTTATAACTGCAAGTAGCCATTCTCAGCAGCTGATCGAGCAAAAAGCTACTTTGGAGCTTTAGAAAATTCAAACATTCTCAGCATGCAGATAGAATTTGAGTGTGAAAGCCTGTCCCTGTCTGCTCCTCTCCATTTTAAGATCTTAGCTCCTTACAATCCCAATAGGAAGCTGGAGTCTCTAAACTATAGTTCATGCAGAGTGAAAAATAAGCATCACAAATCCCTAGCTCCTGCTGCAATATTCCTAGGAAGCTGACAAAAACTTCTGTTTAGGTAAATAATAACAAGCCCATCGCTTATTTTGTCACTTAGATTGCCTTTTGTTACTGGTGATGTCCAAAGGCTTTCCATGTAGAGCCACGAGAGAAGCCATTGCTGAACATCTCCACATCTTGGGCCGTGACAGGAGTGTGCCAGATGCACATTTTAAAAAGCAGAGTGTGTAACAGCCTCCTCATAGAGCCCTGTCAGAAAATTTGATTAATGGTAACGTGCTGCAAATCCTAAGCAAAAAACACAGCCCCTCATAAGCGTTCTACCCAGATCAAAGCCATGTGGCCACGGACACTCAGCACCAAATGTAGTTTCTGAGGCTCTTTTCCCACTTGGAATGTTTCAAACCAAAAAAGATTTCAGGCTAACAGAAGGTTTGAGAATGTTTTCATAGCCTCTGAAGTTTCAGAATAAAAAGGACCACACTAGACTCCAGTGGTTTGAAAAACCTGAAACCTTCAGTGAACACTATATTTAAATTATTTGGGATAGAAGGAAGAACAGGCTTTCCACTTCTGCTCCATGACCCACAAGTTAATGGACTAATGTGATAGAACAATAGGTTATAATAGGAGTCCCAATACAATTAAAATCATATAACTAATGGCGATCTGTTTCAGATGAAGCCACTAAAGAAAGGATTAAATATTTTCCTCCATTTGTTAACCACATTGAAGATTTCAGCCATGCAAAAGTGTTATTTACATGTATGTACTTGCACAAACACAGGCAAATCTATGTAAAGAGATCCATTTAGTCATTAAACCTTGTACTACCACATTTCACTTACTCATACCAAGGAATTCTTCTAATTTTTACACCGAAAGGATTATTTTAGAAGCCGCTTAATATAGGTGTCTAACACAAGAAACTACCTGCTGACATAGACTGTCCTATGCTAGAGAAGAGTGCAAGAAGAATAAAGACTGAATAAATGACAGACTACATGAAATTTGTCTCAGCAAATTTCACTAAGGGCAGCAACACAACTGCATGCAGTTGGTCATTTCAACTAGGTTTCCTACTTCTGGAAATAAGCTTTCATTAAAATGTGGGAAGTCTGTGGTTTTACCGCTCACGGATCCTCAGGATCCTCATGAGTCTCATTTTATCTCTAAAATGAAATTTTATGAAGGATTTTCCCCCGACAAGATTGTGTTCACAGCAAAACCTCATTTGCTGTTTCTTGAAACAGTGATCTTAACAGATTTGAAAAGAGAGAAAGGAGACCAAGTTTCAGCTGGAATTTATATTTAGGAAGACACCTGCTGTTGAGGAGAAACAAACACAAGAAGTCAAGCATTTCAAAGGTCTTTATCACTCTGTCAATTAATTTTCAAATTCTTTCCTGTAAAGAGTCTACCCCTATGCAAGAAGAGCAGGCAACCCGCAATCACAATGGATCCTTCTCCTTTTCCAGTACGTTGGACCAGCAATGAGGGTGCCATAAATCAGTTCAGGATTAGAAAGATTGCAAGGCGGGTCTGGCATAGAAGTACCTGTTCCAAAGGCTTATTCCCTGCAGTTGACATTACAGCTGACCCTCAATAATCACTATAAATGATTTGTATGACAGTAAAATTGAGGGATCAGCTGAGGAGCCATGGGACCTAACACCCATTGTGAAGGGGGAAAAAAAGCTTGCAACCTAGGTAACAGAACAAGAGAAAAGGATTTACCTTCAGGCTGCAGATTGAGAAGCATGCCACAACCAGAATGAAATGACTTGTTGAAAAGGAACTAAACCAGGAACTGGTTTAAACTAAACACAGATTTCTCTCATCTTTGTCCATTCCCTGAACCATAGCTGATCATTTCCCACACAGCCTCGGAAAACTTTCACTTCTAAGTTCCTTTGAGGCTGCTGCACTTTGGCCCCATCCCACACAGCCCAGCGTGCCTTTCACTTCCCTTCATCTGAGCTGGCTGCAACAAATGTTCCTTCTGTGGCCTCTCTGAAGCACTTTGTGGACAGGCATCTGTTGTCCTGTCAAAGACACAGGGCACTGGGAAGTGCAGCTACTTTCTGCTCCTCACAGCAGTGCTGACACCCCTGGTGTCCCATTAGTAGAGGCACACTGTTTTCCAGCCTCACGGGTGCTCCAGCTGAACAGCTGTCCTCCCGAGGAACGGCAGCCCAGGCGAGTTTGACATACTCATTTGTAATGGCTGCAAGAGCCACGTGCCTCTCCACTTTATCTGGAGACTCTGGCAAAACAATTCACACCTAAACCTATTCCTGTGCCTCTTACTGTTCAGACATAGCTCATAAAGTCATCTCACTTCAAGAACCTCCTCTCTTATGCATGTTCGCTTCCCTGACTCCCACAGTCTGTCTCCTTCTCCAGCCAGTTCCCTTCCTGCTTAGCCAGTCTTAGAGTGACACCAAAAATGTCACCAAAGCCCACCCCTCCACTCCTCCTTCCTGTTCACAATCTCTTCATCTCTGCATGTGCCTCCGAGATCCCTTCCCCTTCCTCCCACAACCTCTGAAGCTCAAAATGCACCATTAGTACTGAATGTCTTTGCCTCTGCTTCTGGGGAAGTTTCTCTGCTCCAAACACCTTTTCTGCCAGCAGATTCAGCTGGATTGATTTTCCCTGCCTTCAGCTCTCCCACTGTCCGCAAGGGATCCCACTTGAATGCATGCCAGACCCCCTGCTCGTGGAGCTGCATTGGCCATATGCTGTTCAGCCTGTGCACCACGCTCAAAGTGTGATATTCAGCCGCGCACCCAGACTTCAGAGTCACAGTCAGAATTAATAAAGTACATGGGACACCTTCTCCCTCCACACCTTTGATTATCCCACCTGCATATGGTGTGGTTATGCAGCTATTTTGTTGATGTTGACTGAGATATAAGCAGCCTAATAATATTGCAGTATATTTTTTTTAACATTTGCTTCCATTCTGGAAAAAAAGCCATAAAAACTGTGAGTAAAATTGAGAACAGATCCTTTCAGCTGCTGTAAATCTAAATATTTCCATTGACTTTTGGTGGATTTATGCCAGTTTCAAAGTGAAGATTCAACTCTTAAAATAACAAGTCACATGTTTTACACACCTTCCATATTCTTAACAAATTATCTAACAGGCTTTCATTTCATTAAAACTTGACAGAGATAATTTTGTATGGAAGGACATAGCAGAGGTCCTACTAATCCTGGACGAGTAGCTTTGCATTTGACACTGATGCAATACTTGGAAATTAGAGTGGAAGAATAGTATGGTCCCACTCTAGTAAATGCCCCATGAACTTGAGCTTTACCCCAAAAATGAGAAAATGAGGTCACACACTAAGAGTTTCACTCTATTAAATTACTGTGTGCTGATTCTCTGCCTTGGTTTTTAAAAGTAAGGTGACAAAGATCACTGTAATCTACATTTAATGAAACATCAAATCTCCTGTGTATTCTCATTGATCATATCTTTTTTTAATCATTCTTAAGAGAATGTTAGGCTTTTGAAATGACAGAAGCTCTGTTCCATAAAGAAACCCTTTCTGCCTGCCAGTGATCTTGTTATATGCTTTGAGAGTCTACTCCATTTGTAATTAGAGTCAAACTATCAGGGTGTTTTTGAACCACAGAATGCCTTTCCAGCAGCAAACTCTAGTCAACATAATGCAACTTGCACTGCTTTCTTTAAGTGTCAGACTGCTGGGATAGTTGTTTCGCCTGAGGTGGACTCTGAAAATAGTAACAAATTTTACCTAAGACATTTTCTGAACCAGAGCAGCACCAGGATATCCCAGAGCCACCTTCTGTAAAGATTCTCCTGCATCAGGAGAATGCTGAATTCCTTATCTTCTGATTTAGAAATCTGGTCAGAATCTCCTGATTTAGAATTGTCAATTTTGTAACTCTTCTGTATGCCACCATTTCTGCTTTTGCAAACACAATGATTGTATTTGGTTGCTTCTTTTAGAAATATATTGGTATTTCTTCCAAGTTATGGAATTGGGAAGAAATACTGCAAACTCCCTAACGTACTTTGCATGTCAGAATTTAAGCAGCCCCCAGTGAATCTGCTGAATTGTCCTTTGACAAGTGTTGTTTAATGCTGTGATCAGAAGATGTTTGCAATGTTATCCTGGAGGAAGTCAGGTTCTAAGAGGCTTGACAGTTCTTGATTTGCTTTCCATTTTTTAATGCTCACTAGTAAACCACTATTTTTCTCCAAGTTTTCTGCACCTCACCCCTAAATCAACGGAAGCCAAAATCTTCACCCTTCTTTGGAATAAATGGGGTATCCAAAACAAAACACCTCAGTATCTGACTCAGGAGCTGAGGCTTCTCGGAAAAGACAAAACATCAGATTTCTCAGACCTTTTTATCATTAGCTAAACACAACCAACTGAAAAAGTGACCTTAGCAGTCATATCTAAACAATAGGAGGTCTTCTTTTCTACACATATGCAAAGAGAGATTAAGGACCACTGAAATAAAGTCACACATGTAAGTAAAGAATCATTGACCTTGTTCACTGCTTTTGGGAGGAGGAAAATACAGCAAGAATAAAGTGTTCAGTTATGTCAGTTCTGGTATTTGCCAAGCACTTGGGATCAGGTGAATCCAATGAGGCACAGATTAGAGTAGCTAAACATTAATTTCACTCATATAATCATAGCATATCCCCAGTTAGCAAAGACCCATCAGATCATCCATCCAACTCCTGGCCCTACACAGGACAGTCCCAAGAGTCACATCCTGCACTTGAGAGCATTGTCCAAACATTTCTTGAACTCAGGCAGGCTCAGCGCTGTGACCACTTCTTGGGGAGCCTGTTCAGTGCCCAATCCCCTCTGGATGAAGAAACTCTTGTAATAGTCAACCTAGCCCTCCTTTAACTCTGTTTCATGCTGTTCCCTGGGGTCCTATTAATGGTCTGCAGAGAAAAGATATCAGTGTCTGCCCCTCCTCTTTCCCTCACAAGGAAGTTGTAACTGCAATGAGGTCTCCCCTCAGTCTCCTCTTGTCCAGGCTGAACAGACCAAGTGACCTCAGCCACCCCTCACATGGTTTCCCCTCAAGGCCCTTCACCATCTCCAACTCCTTTGGGTCGTCACTAACAGCTTTATATCTTTCTTATATTGTGGCGCCCAAAACTGCCCCTAGGACCTGAGGTGAGGCTGCCCCAGTGCAGAGCAGACCAGGACAATCCCCATCCCTGAGCAGCCAACAATGCTGTGCCTGATGCCCCCCAGGCACTCTATGCTGTTGTTTCAGGCTTTGAGGAATAAGTAACAAGATAAAAGGGTCTGAGTGTAAAAACAGAAACGTATTCTAAGCCTCTGAAATTTCATCTAGTTGGAAATCAAATTTGATGCCTACCCAATTCTCTCCATAAAGTTCCCTAAGGCTCTAAACCAGCGAATGCCTGCACACCATCTCAGACCAGATATTTGGGGCCAAGCTCTTCCCTTGAAAGTCATCTTGACCACTGCTCTCACCTGTCTTCCCTCACCTGGGGAGAGAACAGCAGCGATCATCAGTCTGTTTTCTACACTTTATTTCTGGTTTGTAGGCTGGTTTCCTCTGAAATAAGCGTTTCCAGGAGTTTGAGCATTGAGTTTCTCTAGACCAACACCTACAGAGACAGAAAAGGATTAGCCCCAGGGCTGGCTGGACAGGAGAGATCTTTCATTCTCTGAAACAAGCCTCAGGCAAACAATCACTGCTTCTGGATGTAGCAATTGAGTCTTTCCCCAAAGCACATTATGGTCCTCCCATCCCATGACCCCCTATAATGGGAGTAAAAGCAACAGCAACCTTTTACTTCTCTTTTTCCTAGGAGTACCAGACACTACAAAGGCCTTTCCCTCTGTGCTGTACTTACACCTACCTGATCTTTCAGAAAGGATCCAGTGCTCACCTTTGACAAGCAAAGTTATTCATCTTAATGCAAAATCTGCACAGGGATTCTCAAATAATCTAAAAATTGCACATACACACAAAACCTGTAACATCTAAACATTGGCACCTAAGCCTTCACCCAAAAGGCTCCTGAAGCATTTTCCCAAGGTATTTATTTTTCTTTTCTTGGTAACTACATCTTGTCATAAATATGAAATGGAATATTGGTAACTTCCATTTATTAATTCATTATGGCATCAAAATTGTAGGGTTTTTTCTTCTTTTTTACTTCATATTATCCGATCACAGACTGCAACAGCACAAAATACAGCCTTTATTCTTTATTTCATTCAATATAGTAAGTATTCTGAGTAGTCCTTACTGACAATCTGATTTCTCACAAAGGAGTATTTGCAAAGTGAAAGATGGATATTCTGTGAAATATTTTACTTGTCATCAATTTTGTGTTCTTATATCTCAGACTGAGACACCCTCTGACAGATAGGTTCAGTCGCCAGAGGAAACACTAGCAGTTCCTTTCTCAAAGGCTGGACCACACTGCTCCCGTGTGGTTCCTGAGGAAAACAGAACAGGCTGAAATGACTGTTCAACAGAGAAACTCCTCATCCCCTGATTCTGTAAATCAGGTCCTTCATATGTTTCTTAGATGGCACTATGCATTCTCTTGACACCTGACACAATAAAAATGACAGTGGCAAATTTCAAGCAGAGGGTTTCTGAGGTTTTTTTAAGTCCATTGTAATATTAGTGCTAGTACATAGTTCCTTTGAGTAGCTCAACTCTTGGTTATTAGCACATGGCTAAACGTTTCACACCAAAAGTAAAGGAAGAACTCTGCACCTGCTGTGAAGATCTCTACAGATGGTAAAATCAGGTATTCTGGAATCAGAACCATTAATAGTAACCACAACAGAAAAATTGCCTGAATAATAATTGTATGCTGACTAGACTTGTTCTTCAAATATGTGTTAAGACCACTAGCATTTCCTGTAAAGAGATGACATTTTCCTTTGATTATTACACAGCTAATTTTACATTATTTCAGTGGAATCTTTTCCCATTGATCTAAATTGTTCCTTCATACCCAAACAATATCTGCAAATAGACAGTGAAAACAGCTGTTACTTTTCAGAGTAAAAGTATTTTTTTGACCTGTTTCATCAGAAAGGCTTGCCTTCCTCAAAGCCAAACTCAAAAGCTATTTACCCTTATCTGGGGGACATGCAGACAGAAGAGGCGGGAGGTGCGGACTGAAAGAGACCTAAAAGAAATAATTCCATATAAAAACAAACCTTTCAGAAGAAACCTCAAAGAAATCCCAAAAGCTACTTCTACCCAACTCCCCCTTTCCCCTTTCTATGGAAAACCAGCAGACTGACAGCTGATATAAATACAGCAGACAAGTTCAGCATGAAGGAAAGAAGGAACAGAAATTCCTATTGAATTGTGGAAGCAACAGCTATCCCAGAGACTGTTACTGCATCATCTCAGATTGCTTGCAGGCCCCATTTCAATTAAAAAAGATATTTGTGAATCAGACAGAAATGTGGTATCTTAGAACAGAATCAGAGGATCTGTCAGCATTCTGGAGAGTTTACTTTTAACATGTACCAGGCCCTAACCACATGTACACAGAGAACAGAGCATAATGAACACAGACTTAAAAGTTCCAATGGTTCACAGGCCCTCAAAAGGGATGAACAGCTCTGTAGAAGATGTTATGGTGCATCAAGCAAATCCTCCTTAGTTCACACAGTTATTGACCCGAGACATCACAATTATTCCTTCAGAGCCATTAAGGGTCAAATGTGTTAATCCCACTGCCAGCACAGATTATTTGTTACACATTTTAGTGAGTAGGATAAGGAGGATGTTATATGGGAACTGCACGCACTCCTCATTTGGAGACTACCTCTCGCCAGCCTTGATACCCAGGGCCTTACATTACTGACAAGACACAAGGAGTGGAAAAGGAAATCAGGGCAGCAGGGAGAGGTACAAAGCCACCAGAAGGCAACATGTCCTGTTGGGACAACCCAGCTGCTCTCCTCCCCAGGCTGACTGGCACAGAGCTGGAGAAGAGACATTTTCATTTTAAGTGCAATATGCCCACAAAGCACACAGAAACAGCTGCATCTCTTCATTCCCTCTGCTACAGGGAATCACCCTCACCAAACTTTCCACTGGATTGCAAGGAAGTGTTTTTGTATTATTTTGCCTCTGCAAAAGCCAGTGGCAAGTGTAGGCTTAAGCAGAGACAAACCTACAGCTGGACCAGCTGAGGGAAGGAGGTGACTGCAACACTCAGCAGCCCTTGGTGCAGCACTGCCAAATTGCCAAATCCACAAAAGCTAGCATTTAACTGCAGGACATTTCCATGTGCCTTTCAGACCTCTTGGATGAGCACAAAAATCTCTCCGCCTATTCTAAAAGGTTTGTGCACATTTTTCATGAAGAGGCATACTTGCACCCACCTTTGTGGGCAGCACCTTAAGGAAGCAGATCATTCCAACTCCAGGAGCAAAACCCACAGTAAAGAAATCAAGTCTTCATCAGCCTCTGACAGAAAAATGCTGATGTGTAGTAGCTGTGACACAGATCACATAAATCAGCATTTCTGAAGCGACTCCTTTCTTTCCAGTGCCAAAGTTGTCATAACTATCTATTTCAGACTTATTAAATCTCCGTATTGGAGCTCTTTGCCTTTTCTTACAAAAAAACAAAACAAAACACACAAACAAAAAAACCACACAAGAGCAAGGACAGTCAAGGTAGGAATTGCTTGAAATGCCTAAAAATATTTTATAACTATTGTTTAGGTCTCTCAAATTTACCCATGATTAATAATCTCCTGAAAAAAGGTATGCTAAACAAATTTAGGCTTCATTGGGATGATTATTTTCTACTGAACTTGCCATGGTATTCTTCCAGAAAGCAAGGACACAAAGGGAGCTATGCAGCAGTGGAGGTACCTCAGTGGAGGTACATGGAAACTGTGCCTAACTCCAGAGCCCACCAGCTGTGAAATTCTGCCCTTGGAGGCAATATGCAAAATATTGGAGGCAGTAAAGGAAAGGATCCCCTTAACACCACAACAATATTCTTGTAACACAACGTAACCCAATCTAGCACAGCTGCAGTCTTCTGCATCATTCCTGTGGCATACAGATGCCCTTTAATCATGGAATAAGCAAAGAGGATATATATAAAAGAAGCACACAACACGAAGATGAATATAAACCATTTACTGCATCATCTCTCAGAAGATGCAGCAAAGAAGTGCAAAAGACTACCCTGAGGTTCCTGCTTTGCTTTGCTACTTGTAAGCTGCAATTCCTCATTCCCCAGCAATGCCATTTGTTACCTCCACTCATGTTGTACATTACTCTGTCCTGTAGGATATACACTTATATGCTAATATATCATTAATATGATAACACAGGGCCTCATTTCCTTGCAATTTCTTAATACTCTGTTGGAAACAGCTGCACTGCAGCTTCTGTTAAATTGTTTTCCAGTAGCAGAATACTTCCACAGAACAGGATAAAGAAAAAATAGTGTCTTCATTTGGGGCTTAAACTGGCCTCGAAAATGTCATCAAAATATTGCTTAAAAAGTGCATTTTTGCAAAACGTGGGAAAACTCTTCAGTCTTTGGATTATTCATTTGGGGGAAGGAGAACAGATTTTGGCTATGTACAACCTCAAATTGCATGCAAGCCAAACATTTATCATTTCCTTCAGAGATAACTGAGTATTAGAGAGACTGTGAGGGAGATGGGAGGCAAAGGAGGAGAGAAATACAGGAAGACAATATTTTTAGTGTACACCAAACAAAATTTTACACTTACTTAGTTTTGCATATCATTAAGGGAAAGGTAAATGAGTACTGCAAACCTCTAAGTAGGCTATCAACCTGTAAAGTCAAATTTTATAGCAGCACCAAAACATTTCACAGCTCCTTAGTAGTGTCAGTGGAGAAACTGGATTCTCCATTTCCAGCTCCCTTTGTAAAGACAGTGAAGCTCAGATTCAGCAAACTATTTAAACTACTTAAGCATTAAGCAAGAGCATTATGTCAACTAATATGTATGCAAGATGTCAGAAGATTTGAGTTAGGCATGCCTTGAAAATATTTTTTTTAATAAATATCACTGAATTGACTGAGAACAGATGTGAAGAAAGAATAAATACTAATGTGGGGGCTATCATCCATTTTCCCCACAAACCCACAAATCCATAACTGTACCCAGCCACACTGGGCAAACAAAGATTTTCTACTTGTTATGATCAAGAAATTCAAAGCCATCTTTTTTGTGTAACTGCTCTCCTGTGATGGGAGGAAAATTCTTTTATGCTTTTATCTTGAATTCAGTAAGTCCTGTGAGAGGGGATTGTTTACATTTGGCCAAATGTTTTCATATTTATGCCAATTTTAAAACCATGGATTTGTTCTTTGCAGTGATTATCAATGCTGAGATGATGACCAGGTTTTGTGTTATTCTCATCTACTTACAAATATACCTAAGGTTTCCACCAAAAAATTTCCTTTAAAAGCTGCAAGACAACATCTTTTACATACAATCCAAACTGAATCTAAACAGAGGTACTTGGAAAAGACCTTCCTCTGTGGCTACCATTATTCACAATAAATGTATTCAGTTACCCTAGATGGCAAAACTAGAAACCAGATTGCAGCTTTATATTCAAAAGCCAGTCAAGCTCATGTCGCTATTCATAAAGTAATATGAACATCAGTCCCAGGTACATGCTGTTGGGAATGCTCAATAAAGACTGACACTTCAGATGCATTTTTAGTTGGTGAAATTAAAATAGGGGAAGGACACTCAAAAAGGGCTGCTCTATGCCTGCCATTCCCTATTTCCTCTTGGAAAACTGAGTAATCACAACATTTTTCCCTTCGCTTTCTAACTATCTCAGGTTCCTGGGCACAGACTGATTCACAGGTCTAATCTCAGCACCACAGTACCAGCTACAGGAGCACATACAAACGTGCCAGGGCAGCAGACACTTCAGCATGAGCAGAAACCAAAGCCTGTGAGCAGCCCCCTTGACTTCACAGGCAAGTGGCCTGAAGGAGCAGAGCTAAATGGCCATAGTTGTCTTCAGGATACAGGTAAAACTATGACACAGATGTGTAAAAATTAATGAGTGTAACAGCTCCCTCAGATGTCACTCAGTCACTTTCATTACTGGAAGGAGTCCCTTGCTGCTCTTATCTACAGAACTGTTTCCTGGTCATCAACTTTTATCATGATATAGCTACCTTAATGCTGTTGGTCACAGAAATCACCTGTCGGGTGCTTCTTTATGAAAAAATGCTGGTCAGCAAGTTCTAATTTCAGACACTGACATCTGACCATGTCATTAGCATTATATTCCCTCAGCTCCCTCTTGGTGAGCACAGGACACATTAAACTGGTGCCACAATGACAGAGCAGTTGGAAGATCCCATTCTTCAGAGCTTCTATATGACTAGAAGTGTCTTCCTTGGTTTTGTCAGATGCTAGGGGCAGGCTGGTAAAACTGTTTCCCCAGGACACTCACTTCTCTGGGCTGAGCACAAAAAATGGCTTGATTTGAGAGGTTTTCCTGCCTTCTCAGTTGATCAGAAATTCTAAACAATGCATGTTGTTTCAATAACTTTAATCTTCCCTTTTAGTCTTCAAGAAGCCCCAGAATAGAAAACAAAAAAGGACAAGAGGGAACAAAGACAAGAAAGCAGAAATTGCACCTCCTCTCTAGAAAACCACTTCAATAGAAAGATTTCTGGTACACACCAATGTCTGCACAGCAGGCCCCACTGGCTAGAAAGTATTGTGTGCATAAGGCCTCAGAATAAATGTTTCTTTATAAAATGTCCCCAAAGAAAGTAGACTACTGAAGTAATCACTGCATCAAGAGATTTTCTGCAGGATTTTCTGCTTATCACTCCTTTTGCCAACCAGCCCAAGTGGTTTTAATCTCCCTTTTCTCCCTGTCACAGGACATAAATGTTTCCACCACAAGTTCTGAGACTTGAGTGCCACTCTGAGCTGCACAAAGCAGATGCTGAACTGACAAGTTCACTGAAATTTCTACCAAATTTCTGCGAAATGCACCCATAAATAAAGTCTGTCAACACTTGCTGTTCTACACTGATTGCCAACATCTCACTATTCTCAAAATAAATACCTCCTACAGATACTTTTAGTTGCCTGGAGTACTAGATATTTAAATAGAAGTTAAAAAATACAATCTCAAACATGGATTGATGATCTTTACTCACTCCTAAAGAACCAAAATCCATCAAACAGGTATGAAAGATCAAATCAAAGCCAGTTTCTATCTGTTTCCACTGCTGGCCTCAGTGGCCTTCAAACAGCCACCCATTCTGCTTTAAGTTATTTATTACAGCTGCTTTATCATGCAGTAGTGCCTTTCCAGGTTTTCTTAAATTCCAGGCAGAGGATAACTCTTCCATTATTTCTTGTTTCTAAATGTCTGAAAATCAGAAGCATGCAAAAACTAACTCAGGTTACATAAAAGCACTGCTTTGAGTAAAATTCAAGCAGAATAGAATATATATATATATTCCATTTCAAAGCAATTGTTTTACATATTTTAATTATTTTTTAAGATAATAAGGAAGAGTTTTAAGGAACAGCAGCATTCTCTGTTGGTTATAAACCATCTGGGCAGGTTATAAAATAGACAGGGAAAGCACACATTCCCCCCCCAACACCAGTTCATGTCTCAAACCAGGTATCAAGTGTCCTGACACTGTTACAAACAGGCACACTGACACTGAGTTATCACTCTGAGGAGCAGTATTTCACTAAAGGTGAGTAACTCTGCAGTGCAGGACTGCCTTTACCCAAGTATCACTCATTCAATGGTACTTGCATTACTAATCACCCACACAAGCTTTGCAATGAAGGAGAAAAGCAACAAAACAGTCAAGAGTTTGCATTTTCTCTGTCTAGGGGCTCATCATACACAGTATAGTCTACCCCCTTCCTATTACCAAAGCTGTGGAGTTAAGTGCTTGCAAAGTCATCTACGACAGTTATGTCTGCATAGAAAGAGGTGATTTCTGCCTGCCAGCTTTTTAATTTAAGGTATTGCAGACTTTAAACTGGGCTCAGGCCAGCCACTGACTATCAAACATTCTGAGCAGCCACAGAACCATTTCAGAGAGACTCCTCAGCACACGTGGAAAGACTTTTACAGTACAATCCACATTCTAAACTCAACCATAAAAGTTCAAAAACACAGTTCCAGTTCAGCTGCTGATAGACAAATAGGTCCTCTCAGATTAATCGGTCGCACTCAATTGCCCCAGTGTTACTTCTAAAGCCAAACTGAGCACTAGCACAAGCCAAAGAGACTTTGCTACAGATTGTGCCATTCCCAGCCCTTAACCAGAAGCTCAGAGGCCAAAATCCCATCTCCAGCAAGAAAGGCACAAATATTCAGATTTCAATTCTTATCCTTCCACTCTTATCCTCCCATTTGATAAAGCACAGAACATCATTACAGTCGTCTTTTCAATGAAAGGGAACATTTATTTCAGACATGCAAAACCAGGCAACTTAATTATGACCCTTCTGATGAGACAGTTCCTAGATTTTCTATCAACATGTTCCCAAGCCCATTCCCAGGGGAACTCAGTGGTAACATGAAGAGCGTGACCGTTTATTTGGCTTAAGGAACACATTAATTTATCTGGCTTATAGAATTTAAACATCTGACGAATGACAGTGTGGTTGATTTTATTCATCAGCTAATTGCTTTGCCACCTGGAGCTGCAGCTTTATATATTCAGCTTATAAAAGATCTGAAAAGGATCTCAATTATTCTTTAATTTGTTCCTTGAATTTAAAGTAGGAAAATCTGGCTTAATCAAACATTGTCTCAATTCTATTGGGATATGTCTAGTTACCTTATAACAAGGTAAGCTTTCATTTAATCATATGATATGATAATTCCCCACTTTCAAGCCAAGTATCCTCTTAGTTACAATCAATTTTCCACTGAAAAAATAAACATTGTCTCTTTACTGAAATCCCCGCAGAGAAAAATAGTCCTTTCAAAGCAACTTGCTGTTAGTACAACCACCCTAGGAATTTTTGTGTTGGAATTCATTAAATCCCCTCATTTAGCCCTGACGGGTAAATTGTGATATCCTGATTTTTCAGAAATGACTTTTCACACACAGGATGGTTTTTGGCATAGTTGAAAAAGTCTGATAATGAGCATTTGGGCAGAATGGTGGGATAAGCAAAATCTGGGGGTTAGCTTTTATTTTGCTGTATAAAACAATTTTGTGTACCATCCTCTGAAAATTGACTGCCCAATAGTCTTTGTACTTATTTTGACAGCAAGTAACAAAGGGGTAAGAAGACATATCAAGCACAATGTAGCTTTTCTTCAAAATACAGTAAAAATTCCATGTTTCCATAAGAAGATAGCACTAAAAATTATATAACTGGGTCAGAGCCCTGCATAGTCAATTAACATTCTCCCATAACTGCACACCCCAACAAAACACTTGCCAAACTAGTCCCTTTGCACACTTTCCCAGAGAAGCCTAGATCTACAATGAGTTTTAGAAAGACTACAGGAGAGATCACTGGCAGCCTGAATGTCTGGGTGAGGGCAGTACTATAGAGTTTGCTACTTGGAAATAGCAGCTTCATTTAGGAGGCTTAAGATGCCATCATATGGAATGTGTAAAAAACCTAAGCGTGTGTTTGCATAGGAATAACTGAAAAAGAATAAATAAATAAAGAATAAAGAAAAGAAACTGAATAAAGAAAAAAGAAAATGAGGAAAAGGAAAAAAGGAAAACTTGCAGAGGAATTGCAATGAATTTGAATAGATGGAGTGCTGGTAGATACCAGACTTAAGGAAGACAACAAAAATGGAGTGCAAAAGTTAGTCTTGCTGGAAGAAACATCCTTCTGATGAAAACAGTGTGACAGTCACTGGAGAAATAATTAGACAAGGAGATGATAATGACTTAAAAGCAAATTATTTGTACCAAATCCCAAAATACTCTGGAGCCAGAGGCAAGAAGGGATAAACTGGCCCTGCTAGTGCTTATACAGGCACTGAGAGCAACTCGTGCTGTAGGCAGAGCACTGAGGACCTGTAACACTGGGCCACAGAAGGGTCAGTAGCAACAGCAGCAGGAGGAGATTGAATGAGGAAACAAAGCAGCTGACACAGCCTCATCAGGGCGGTGGAATCTTTTGGCCAGGTAAACATGCTTAGGAAAGTTCTCTGATGAGGAAGACAACAAAAAAAGTGACCCAAGAGAGGAAGAAATGGAAGATTTACCTAATATGATACCTATTTTGCACCTCTGGCTTTGATAACATATGGCCCTGCTCCAATTGTCTTTCATTTGCATAGGAAGCTCCTGATTTTGCATATCTGGAATTTCATAGTTCTCTAATACACACTACTGGCATTAACAAGAGTGATTTATAGCATTAACAATAGACTGTATATTAATTGCTCTCACGTATTCTTTTTAAGTTTGTTCTTAGATTTGTTCAATTTGAGCAACTGAGATGCACTCGGTGTGAGCAGACACTGATAAAGTATTTGGAGGACAGGATTTACTTTTGCTGAAAGTAATTTCTCCAGAAATTCAGATTCTCACTCTCTCTGGAAGACTTTGCAAGCAGATGGAGATCTGCCGGACATAGCATGAATATAAATACACAATGATACTTGGAATTCAAAGGCCATCGACTTGAGTAAATACTCTAGAAGAAACTTGGGATTTTTGTCATGAGACAAGTGTTTCTGTATCCAAATGTTTTGCTCTGGAATCATGAGGCAGAGTGGAAGTATTCAGTGAAGGAGCCTGGTATTTGGCAACATTTCCTTGAGATCTCCCTGGAGCTCTATTCTGTGGGAATGTCAACTTTGTTCTCCTCTAGCATCTGACACACATATGAGGTTGAAGCAACAGCTGACTTCTCAATCAGCTTTGTTCAGTGAATTCAAACAACATTTTTAGCACTGAAAAAGTCTTTTAATCAGGCTTATTATGGCTTCAAACAAAGCTGAGTCTTGGATGTTCTTAAGCTACTGTGAATTCCCAGTCTGTTTACTCAGAATTTTGAGAGAGGGGCATATTTCTAAAAAGAGGGAAAAAAAATTTCCAAGGCATCCAGACATATTTTTTGCCTTACAAATTTCAAAGACTGAAATGTTTCCTCAATGCAGCATGTGATTTATGTGTCATGCAACCCATAAACCAAACCATAAAATAGCAAACTCTGAATTCTAACAGGTGGAAAAGTCACAAGAAGAATTTAGACTTAGGCAGTCTTCAAAAACTACATTTCAAGGCAATATCTGAACAATTAAAAACATGCAACATGAGTATACTATCGCTAAATATTCATTCTTGCTTCCCACTGAACTTGCCTTTTCTGCCAAGCAGAGTAATGCAATTTGACCTACAAAGCATCACAGAGAACAGAAAGTGATAAGGTCGGCCCTGGCTTTTACACAGTGCCAGCATAAGAACAGAGAGGGTTTTTTAAGAGTTTTGTAAGAGTATAAAAGTACTATATCCAACAAAATTACTCCTGGCACATATCAGAAATACCTACCAGATACTTACAACTGTATAGCACTATAAAGAACAGAAATGAAGTATCCTTTGCTACAGCTTTATCATCTACCAGTGCTCCACCCACATTTTGAAAAACTGCCAGGAGCCAATCCTGAGAGGCACATCTATGTCATGAGGATTCATATGTTTGCATATGCTCACCAAATACAGATATCACATTTGGAACTCAAGTGTACTCCTCTGGCCTATTCCTATTCTCTGATTATGAAAATAGCACGGGACAACAGTAGCCCCATTAGGTTTTGGCTAACACCAGAGAGGCAGTCCTGGCCAGGAAGCAGCATGTACCTCATTCTCCCAAACATATGTCAGCAATCAAGCAGAGCACTCAATTAGAGCTATTCAGTGCTCTCCCAACTTTTCAACAAATATTTTTTTCTTTTCTTAAAAAATACCTGCCCATGGAAAACACATGTTTAATGGGGATTTGGGATAGCACTTCCCTTATTAAAAAAAGTATTTTTTTTCATCTTCTAGCTTGTGTTCCTCTTTTTTTTCCTCGTCCTTTCTCTCTTGCCTCCAACACCTAATAGAAGTAAATAAGTTCACCCTCCCCAATTTTTAGAAATTGAAAATCCTTGAAAGAGTTTCATTAAAGAAAAGAAAAAAGATTAAGGGTGGGGGGAAGAGGTAGAGAATTAAAATCAAAATAACTTGTGGAACAGATCTTTTTCCCAAGTTTCCAAGCACCGCCAGAGCAAGCAATACTTCCAGGCTCAAATTAAACACCACTGCCAGTGGCAACCTCCTCTCCCACTGCTCTGCCTGCCAGGGTGCAGCCAGCTCAGCCTTAGAGATCCTGACAGTGCTGGCAGGAGATGCTGGGAGCTGAAGGCCCATGGAGCTTGAACATTTTTTTAAAAAAACAATCATTCCACATAAAAGTAGAGACTTAGTAGTGGGATGCAACTGTATCCCTCCGTTCTCTGAACTGGCTGCTCTCTGATTGAACAGACTACTCTTCTCTTAATTTTAGTATAGCCCAATAATATCAATAGTGTAACTGTGAGGGGTAATAATAAACTAATGGTATGAGAACAACCTCATCAGTTTCTGTTTAAGCTCAGAGTTCCTGTCTGCTCTGCTGCTTCTCACACAGAAGACATGAGAAAAGATAAGGAGAAAGGAAGAAAAAAACAACTGGGAAAAAATATCCAAATTTTTTCTGCCAACCTCCTATCGCAGCACATGCAGACAGCTTTCCTACCAGCAGAGACACAACTTTAATTCCTTGCACAGCAGTCTCATTAAAATGGACACTACAGCTAGAATTTCACAAATGAATCCAGGTATACAGAGCTCAGCACCAGATTCTGCTGGGCTGATCAGAGGAATTGATAATTCTTCCACCACTCCTCTTTTGAGAGATACTGTTATTTCAAGCTTAACAAACCTGTCTTTCACAATAATTTAGTGCCTTCCCACTCTTACAGAGGAATGGATTCATCCCTAAAATAAAGCAGCACAGGAAAAAAAAATATATTATCAAATGAGTTATTTCCAGTAGAGGAACACAGTTCAATGAATTCAAAAATCTCTTGAAAAGCAAATGTTTATTTTATATCTACCTCACTGTGGATCTTTGTCAGAAACCTTGTAAACCCTTGACAAGGTAAGGCTGAAGACTGTGGAGGGAACATAATCTAAAAAATTACCTCTATCCTAGAGAGAAGAACCCAAGAAAGACTAATAACCATCTTAGCTAAAGCAATAGAAAGCAGAGAGTTGGAAAGGCAATGTTAGTGCATGCACAAAAGTCAGGCCAGTATTTTGTAGCAGACAATATGCCAGCAGAGAGCACAAAACTCATAATTCTCATACTATACAGCTCAGATCCATTACATTCATTTGTGGGTGTGATATTATTAATTAAGTGGAACAGAGGAGTGGTCAGGGAACAAAGGAGTTAAAATAATGAGACTAGAACCTGCACAATCTACAAATGGATAAAATGGATAAAAATTAATCTATGCCTGATTTATTCTCAACAACAAGCTTCATTTTAAAGATAGCTGAAATGAGGCAAATCCTACCCTAAGATACAATGTAAAAAGAGCATTTGTCTTTGTTGTTGGATGCTTGCAATATAAGCCGAGGAAAGTAAAAGTTGTGACCAACTCTTGGACAATAACCTCGAAGACAGGATACTGCCATATGCTGGAAGCATTTAAATAGCTACTTTTACATGATTTGGAGGTGATCCAAAGTTCAGTCTCCCACCTCCCAAAGCAAAGGCATCTGTCCTCTGAGGTAATTTCATCTCTCTCTGTTGACTACGTTCCATTTTGCAAGCCCTGCTTGACTACTCAGAGATTAATAATAATAATAATAATAACAATAATAATAATATCAGTACTTAGAGAAGGCATGGAATGGCTGAGTAGCTGGTTTCATCTTTTTTTCAGTCCTCTCAGAGAAGATGTCTCAATAAAAAAATTCCAACTCCTTTCCACTGCAATCTAAACTCACTTGGATTTCACCCCACAAACAGGGGAAACTAAGCTATCATTTCAGCAGTCCACACAAGCCTAATCTTGCAAGATAGAGTTCCCTGAGATCTGTCTTGCCCTAGCTTTACTCAGAGCAGTACCCACACTGTCTTCAACCTTGCTATGCTTTCTATCACTGCAATCCCCTTCCCAAGGAGTCAGATTCAAATACTCCCAGGCATGGGATTAGTCAATTGTAGAGTTCTCTCTCATGGTAAGCAACAACAGTGATACTGCTTCAAGGCTTTAATCTAAAACTGGAAAGATACTGTAGGGAAAAAATCTCACCTCTAGGAAAGGAAAGTATGTCAGAGAGCCCTCAAATACACTGCTGAAAATGATTGTGGCATTCTGTAACATTAAGATTTAATTTTACACAAGTCCGTTGGTTTTCTCTGATGTGGATCTTCTCTTCAAACTATCTGTTGATTAAGTTAGTAAGAAAACCATTATTTCTTCTTAATTTCCATATACATGGAGAACATAAAGACAAATGTCATGTTTCAGCCCTTTCCTTAATTTCCACAGATTGTAACCAAAGTCTGAGAACCTAATTTTCCTCCAGCACATTGGGGTAAAAAAAAATAAAAATCTAAGGTGGTCACACTTAAGTTAATGGAATTGTACCCATATAAAACTGGTTAAAATAAACTGAGCCCTGAATCAGATTTTCAAGCTTAAACAGACTAGCAAAAAGGTCATGCAAATCACAGTCCATGGAATGTATGCAATAGCTGCCTCATCAAACCAGGATGCTGTGTAGAGATAACATGACACTACAACCATGTACTCAGTTACAACAATATAGGCAGCACTGTAATTATAATAATGACCTCCCAGAGCTATTGTGTCTTTTAATTAAGCCTTTAAGAGTAGGCATTTGCCACTTAATCCTAACTCACTGTATCTACTGCAGCATATCATCTACATTTTCACAAAGAATTACTGTGTCATATTTCTGTCAGAAAGATGAAAGGGAATATTTTAGTTCAAGTGGCATTTACAAAATGAAACCATATGAAATAAGTGGCCCATAGATGTCCTTTTAACAGCACTTCAGACCAAGTAAATGCTTCTGCTCCCTTTCTTTCTCCTACTACTCTGCTTCTTCCCAGAGTAAACTGGGAGAAAGCAGGCAGGAGGGGCTACACAGAGCCAATATCACACCTGATTACATGGATGATAAAGCTGTGACAACAGATTTGAACCAGAATACAGCACACAGCAGCAATGCCACAAACTTACTGTTTTCCAGTTGCGTTTAACTCTTTACCACTCTTCAAATACAAACCAGCAAATAGTTTTAACTGGTGCCCACCAGCTCTGTCTCTGCTTTCTCTGACTGGGGAAGCTTTCCTGAGATCCCTTTCTGTTCAAAAATATTCTCAGCTAAAGTAACGTACAGTGCAAAGGAGTGCCATTATGTTATTTTCAACACCATTAACAAATTGTCAGGGGTATTTTCTAATAATGGTTCTAATAATAAGGAATTCTTTCCAAAACCATGCAAGTAATGCAGAAGAGTTTGAAGAGTTTCTGTCTGTTGTTTGAATGGAACCACTGTTAACTCAGACATAGGGACACTGAGCAGCTCTGTCAGTTCTACATGACTTTAACAGACTCAAAGGCACCGCAATGAGAACAATTTTCTGCTTGTTTATTTGAGGGATTCTTATTCTAACTATGGAAACCTGACTCGGCCCAATTTCCACATCTTTTCAGTGTCTTCTTTGATATGAGTATTTTCATTCCACTATACTATTTGCCTCCATCAACTCAAATATCACATCCAAACAGTTTGATGAACAAGAAGAATTAAATCAAAACCTATGGAAGTAGTAGGGGAAGTTAAAAGTGATCATTAGCCCCTTGTGTATTTCTGCATCATCAAAAAATACTTTCAACACTGCCTTGCCATTGCACACCAGAGAAGAAACAAAACCAAGATTATTTTAAATTTTCGCCACAAACAGGGCAGGGTCTTTTAATCAACAGTCAGCACCAGCTTAAACCATGCACTCTGATAACAGCAGCCTTTCCAAAAATCTCCCACAGCCCAGTATCTTACCAGACTTGGACATCTTCTCTGAGCCTTCTATTCTTTCTCCAAGCAAGTACATTCAGTTACTTCCTTGGCTGGCCTGTAAAATACTGAAAACAAAGCATTGTTTATATTAATATGCTACCCAAAAGACATATAAACAAAACAAAACAAAAAAAAATCTTTTTTATCTCCAGGAACATGAATTTCTCTTCTGCAAAATTCTACTGTGTTATTGTCTTTCAGAGTTTTGTCATGCTTGTTCTAGCCCTTTACTAGATCTTTCATGAGCCTGAAAAATACTCACTGTTCACATCACAGGATAGACGTCAACTACTGCCTTAAGTTTCTTTCTTTCTCCTTTCCCTTCCTTTCCTACCCTTTGCTGGAGTGTTAAAATCGTATTACCTTCCCAAGCTGATCTCGCTATTAATCCTCAATGGATTACTAGAGCATGAGAGAAACTGATGCTGAGTGGCTCTTTTCTGCCACTTCAGGTGTAAGTAATACCACTATATCAGGTACACAGAGGCAACCTCTTAGCAAATTCTAATCTCCTGCCCACACACCATGCAAGTCTAGTGAAGTAATCAAGGCTGACACTGACTGGTAAAAACTTGAACAAAATTACTTTGCATTATAGCACTCAATGCTTTATTCATATTACAAACAAAATTTTGTACACACAAGTGGAAAGACTTGCTGATAAACATCTGTTGGCATGGACAAACTACCTGTAGAAAAATAGGTGTTTGAATGACTAAAGGTGTTTGAAATGGTTGATGAGCACGTGTGGTTCTTTTCTGCCACTTCAAGAGGAATTGCTGTATCAGATACACAAATGCAACTTCTTCTCTTTGTAAGTAATTCAAGCTGTCCTAAGGCATTCAGAATGGTCTACAAGTTGGCCTATAGACAGCATTGTCTGGTGGGGCATCATTCAAAAATGTTTATAGAAAGCTGGCTTCTTTACTAGCAAAAGCATAAACAAGATCTTTTATTTTGTGACTGGATTGAGGATCAGAAGGGAAATGACAATACCTTTTTCATTCTTTGGCATTTAGCCAAAGGAAAACAAAGATCAAAATAAAACTTCCAATATTTCTGCTCAGTACAAGATTTTGTAGTACTCTGAAACTGTTCGGTTTCATTTTTTTATTAACTCCTTCTTATGGGCAGATAATTTTTAAATTAAAACACTTTAAAATATCTGAAAGCTCAAAAGAAAATACTCTGAATTTCTCTAAATAAAAGGCATTACTTCAACATTTCAGAGAGCTTCTCTTTGTGTTTCTGCTTTTAAAGAATGATCCACCACCTTGTGAGGATACAGCAACGTGATAGACACATCTCAAATTACTTCCCTAAGGTGAGAGAAAGGAGGTTCAGCCCTAATGAACGAGCCCTCTTGCCAACACTTTTGCATATCACCCTTAACCAGACCCTTCTCTCCAGGCTTGATGTGAAAAGGTCACTGGCCTTTTATCTAGAGAAGATAGACCCTTCAAAGTCCAACCAGTTCTTCATTTCATCTGACACCAAAGCAACAACCTCTGCTTCACTGCTACGAGGCAGGCACCTCCAAATGCCTGATCACACATCTTTCTACTACAGCTTGACAGGCTTACAGTGTGAAGGATGTGTTAGAGCTCATTCCATTTGGAAAAGAACATCTTTGACTGATGAAATTGTATCTCTCTCTTTAAGTAATTGAAAGCTCTTCATGACAATTAGAATCATATCACAAAACTTGTCATGGATTTCAGCAAGCTTTGGATCAAGCTCATATCTACCAAATGAGACTGTTTGGGTTTGATTTCTTTAAGGAATTTAGGTTGAGAGCGCAAATGTTAAAATAGGTTCAGGCAGCATGACTGACATGCTCTCATACTTCCATACCTTCCCCACACATAGACAATTACACCCCTTTTTAGAACTTGTTTACAAAATACAATAGTACCTTATTAATAAAAATCTAATTTCTAAGCAGGATAGATTTTTTTTAACACCACTAGGCCGAATCAATCTTTCACATACTATTTCTGATCAAGCTCAGAGACAGTTTACTTGAAAGTCATCCCTGAAATGTGAAATGGCTATCTTTACAAAGATGTCTGAAATTCTATTCTCCCATTGTAAATAACCTTATCACAACAAATAACCTTATATTCCCTAGAAGCAGAAGGATTCCATGATTTCTTTGTTTTTAAAGATCTTTTTCCTACTATTTTGGGAAAAATAGCACCAGGAATTCAGTTGGTCAAACCTTTCTGACCACAGAAGTATCTAGCTCCTAAAGACAAAAGGAAAGAAAAAGTCCAAACTAAGCATATGACTAGTAGCAAGAAATTGAAAGATATATTCAAATCCAAACTCAGCATCAAGTTCAAGCCATCATGGATGGGTAGAAAAGGTGGTGCACTTTTGCTGAGGAGGAGAACATAAAACCTGTGCCTTGTGAAAGATGTGCAGCTCACCGGTGACAGCAGAAAAGGTGGGGAATGGTTCTTCACCCCCAGTATTCAATAGCACACATTGTTATACACAGAACTGCTCTTGTTGAGTCTGCAGTGAGCCAACTGGAAAGCAGACAGAAGCAGGTACTGATATTACACCAGAACATATTGTCACTGCTAGAGCCAACACACCGTCACTGAAGGTGCCAATTATCCCCAAGTCACTGATACATTATTTTTTTTAATCCCAAAGAATGATCTTTTGCTGGAGGCTTTTTCACACCCATGACTGAAGTATCCCTGGTGGCATGTTGACTAATTAAGAGCAAAATCCATCTCTTGATGAAATAACACTGCCACTGAAAGAGATTTCTACAGTTAGGGAAAAAATGTTTAATCAGGCTAGGAGGAGCAGCATCCTAACACTTGCACTAAGCACGGGAAAGAGGTCTACAGCTAGCAATTAACAATGATGAAAAGGACAGTGATTTAAAGCATATTGCCATGACATTTTTATCAAAGTAAATGAGTTTGCTAGGCCCAGCGGCTGCATATGCTTATTGTCATTTAATGTTTGGATAGCAACACATCAGGCACTGGGTATCAGGAGGTGCCGAATTTAATAAGTCATTTTGACACTGGCGTGAAACGAACAAATCAGCATTCTGAGGAATGTGTTCACACTCTGAGCAGACAGGCAGACATCCTAAGCATGTGAGGTGACACCAATCAACAAAAAAAATGGGAGGTGGGAAAGAAAGGGAGTGAGAGATGAAAGCCAGGAGAAGAAACAGGCAGCGATACTCCGATGAAAAACTAGCTCTGTCCTGTCTGCTGGTCTGCCTGGTTGGTGTCAACAAGGCAAATTTCTTTTCACTAAGGCTGAGATACACTGCATATCTTGGATGGCATAAATCTCATGTATTATTTAAGCCCTACATGGATTATCTCAAATGAACTAAAATTAATGTCATGGAAATCTTTCAGGACTTTTCATTGCTTTAGCGGCAATGCAAAATTCCTGCCACGTGCACAGTTAATCAGAGCTTGTTTTTTAGCACAACAAGGCTGGCTCTGCACATGTACTTTGAGAGCCTCTCAGACACTTTCTCCCTGAAGCCCAGAGGAGTTGTGCCTGTGTGAGCAAACTAAGGCTCTGGCTTTTGATGACTTTCAAAGGACCTGCAGCAGTTTTGATCCCAGCTCCTCTGCCCTCTGCAGATTGGCTGCTCATTCTGTCCCTCGCCTTCCAACCCTATTTATATTCTCTTTACCTCAGGGTATGTCTGCAGTACAGAGGTACGTACCTGAGTAGCTATAGAACTCCCCGGCTCAAGTGCTGCTGTGGATGTGGTTGTGTGGAGCTCAGCACAGACTAATTTACCCCACTGTCCCTAATTCATTTAAAGTTACTTTAACTAGGCTTACCTGACCGACTCACTCCCCACCACGTCCCTGTCCTCACCTCTTCACTTCCAAATACTCAATATTTCACCACCAGTCTTTTCATTATGTTTGTCTACTTCTAAACTAAGATTCAAAACCCAAAAGAATTGTTGATACAAATTCAACAATCCATTCGCAATTTGAGATTTATCTCAAACTGTGCCTTAACAGGGCTGACAAATTTCTTTTTCAGCCAGTCCTGAATGCCTAAAAATGCACATTAAAAAAGTCTTGGAAGACAAATGTCATCTCCTTGTCTTTCAGAGCATCAGAAAATACATTAGGATATGATAAAACAACTGTTATGATTAAGAAAAATGAGGCATTAAGGAATATAACCTAGAGTAGGAGCAGCATTAAGGAGATGTGGTGGAAAGAGAAGAAAGGAGAGAGATGAAAGCATCCTATTCCTATCCTGTCAATTTCCAATCCACGTAAGTAAGAATAAATCTACTTTCTTCACATATACTATTTAGACTTACTCCCCTTCCCAATTTGGACTTGTGCTCTTCCTCACAAAAGATAAAAAGCTTGAGTTGACTGTCAGGTAAATACATCAACAAAGCAAGAAAGGAAAAATAAGTATCATTGATACTGGAACCAAGTAATTCTATCAATCTGCATAACCCACATTTGATGGGGTATCCACTAAAAAATAAGGACAGTTTCTATTTTTCTGATGGGAGGTTTCAAGAGATTAGTGTCAGGTTTGCAACATCAAGTAAAAAACAGGCTGAGGTGATCTCCTTACTTGTTAGAGGAACTCCACATCCCCAGATACTGCTGCACCTAATCCAGTCACAGATTATATCAAAAAGCTGGTGGTTATCCAGCTTTTATCCCTTTCCTCCCTCCTCAAAAAACAGTGAACAAAAACTGTCTTCAGCACACCTTCAGCACTGAAGCAGAAGATAAACATTTCAGCCATGAGCCTCCTGCAAGAGATGGTGCTTTGTGCCCTAGGGAGATGGAGGGCACAGCACTTCCCACTTCAGTGGGGTCATGCTCACCAAATTACACATGAGTGTGGCACAGGCTGGGAGGCATTTCACAGGCCTGAGGGTTTGGAATTCACTAGGCTCTCTCTGGCAGCACATGATGACTCTGGGTTAATAAAGTTAAAAGTGTGTTATATTGCTTGTTAAACTTTTCAATAAGCACTGAAACAAGAGCAAGAGGGGCCCTGGGACCACAGAAATCCTAGTAACAGGAAGAACTGTACACAGTGCTGGACAGGGAGTAAGGAACGTGCAGCTGTGAAAGACCAGGGGAGCAGGATTATTGAATAGGCAGTCTTTCAAGTGTATCTGAGCCATCCAGCCATAAAGTGCTACAGAAAACAGAGGGGACCAGTGGTGATCAGCTGGGTATGAGAATCTTCTCATGGCCCAGAATACATCCCCCTCACAGGATTTAGTTGGCTAAGCAAGCCATTTAGCTGGCTGAGTTCAAGATCAGCTCCGTCATTGATAAGAGCTGCTGTGAAGAAAGCCAGAAGCAAGGACCTGCCCCTCATTTCCCTTGGGAACCATTTTTAAGCTGAAGCTTTACCACAGGTCCCCACCTTTGCTAACTGTCAGGGAGCAGTGAGGGCCAGAGGCTCTGCAAGACACAAGAAGCTGGGAACAAAGAAGGCTAACAAAGAAGGTTCCAGCACTGACCTCACCAACACAGAGTTGAGGCAAAAATTGGCAGGTCCAGGTCAAGATAAGGGCAAGAGGCAGTGATCAGTCAGACATAGTCCAGTGATCACACAGCAAATTGCAGTGCTGGGGCACATCTGATGTCAAGGCAGGAATGCCAGTCAGCAGGCCCAGGTCAGAGCTGTGTCAGTTCAAGACCATTGCGTCGTGGAGCCTGGGTAGGGCCAGCAGTAAAGCCTCAGCTGTGCAGTAGCTCCCAAAGGAAAGGAGGGGCAGGCCATCACTTCTAGCTTTCTTCACAAGAGCTCTTATCAGTGAAGGAGCTGACCTTGGACTGTGCCAGCTAAACTCTGACCTAGCCAGATGAACTCCTACCAGAGGCCAGTGCCCAGGTCGACAGCTTCAATGGCTCAGGCCCCGCATTAGTTGTCTCTCACCGCTACTCACAGGAAAGAACATGAGACAGAAAGAAGGGGTGGACCAGCCTGTCTGTTCCACTACTATTCAGTGTAAACTCCAGCAAGACTGAGGCAAAAGAGAATAAAAATTGCTCAAGGCAAAACAAACGTCTGTTACAGCTAAGTTTAAAGGTCACGTATCAGCTGAGGAAAATAAGTTCTCAAACGTCTGAAATGCAGTCTCTTTGCTGCAACTGCAGGTTGCAAATATTTTCTCATTTTCTTTAGTATCCGGAAGCCAGGTCATCTACATCCTAAGTCACTGCAGGAAGACGAGCTAGAGCAAAAGGCAGAGGGAAGGCTTCTAAGACCTACATATCCTCCATTCCTGTTTAACTTTAGTGGGGAGGGAGAGAACTAACTATGGATCCAAACTGAACATCAGCTTGTTCTTTCATCCTACATGGAGAAGGTATATCCAAACATCACACCAACACCACACCTGTCTTCAGGAGGCAGCAGTTTACACAGTCCAATTCCAAATTACTTGCATCCCCTGGAATGTGTAAAAGGTACAATAAAATTTTTACTGTCTGAAACCATAACAGACTTTTCCCTCTTGTTTTTTTCTTCTCACACTCTCTCCTTAGATCTTCAATGTGTGGGCAGCAGAGCATTTTGCCACCCAGTCACATTGCCACATTGCAAATTAATATCAGGCAGCAAAAGCATATCAGCCCAAGATTAAAAGATGCCTTGGAATCCTTCATATTTAGTTAATATATCTTTCCTTCCATTTAGTTATGCTGGCACTAACTCCATGCCCAAGAGGGCAGTGCAGCTCTGGCAGTGTGATGGGAAGCTTCTTGGTTATCTGCCAGACACAGCATGAACACTGCACAGAGCCCTCATGGCCCTGCAGAAGAGTTTTTCTGCCCTATTCTGTGAGCTGATGTTGCCGAGCTTTAAATTCAACTCTGTGCCCTAAGCCTGCATCACCAGAGCTACAATTGGGTCATGCTGGGAATAAATGCTTCAAAAGAGACCTATGACAGTTTAAGTAGGTACCTTTCAGTTGGGAAGGAACACAAATGCACAGATATATCCTTTTGCTTCCAAATTAAAATTAAAGAGAAGTGATACCAGAAACATTTTCCAAAACTTGTGGAGTCTGCAACCACCTCTATTTTGTTCTGTGTGCACTAACCCATTTCGTGCCTCCTTTTTAAAACACTGGCTCTTCTCTACTCCTACATATTTTGTTGTTATGTTGCCTCATTCCAGTCGTGTTGCACCTGCTAAGTATGCTCTAAATCAGGGACACCACCCAGAGAGTTCAAGCTAAATAGGAACAGGAGAACTAGGCCCCAAGGGAGATTTATCCTCTGCATCTTCAAGCCCAAACAGCTATCTTGTCATTCTTTCAATTTGAGGTGGAGGAACCAGAATATTAAATCACAACAGGAGATGCCCAAGCGTGTCTGATATTTTGCCTTCTTTTTCCCCTTGGCCTACCATAAAAAGAAAAAAAAATCAATAACAGTTTCTCTGTCATTGATAAAAAAAAATCTTATATGATCCAAACATTGAAACCAGTGACAAGTGAGCCATGTCAAGGAGTTTGTTTTACTTAAACAGGTACCAAAGATAGAACAGAGTAGCTTATACCTTAAAAAAGACCAATTCAAAATCCGTAACAAAGCCACTGAATTATGAACCCCAAATATATAATTCTTTGCAGGTATCAGGTATTATATTGTAACGAGCAAGTAAAAAATGGCAACTGTCAACTTAATGGTCTCCTGTTCATTTTCCAGTCAAATTAGAAGGAAAGCTGCTTGGTTTCTGTCCCAGGCTTGCAGTTTTTGGAGTCCCAAGCTACAGTGTGGCCATATATGACACAACAAGGTTTGGCTCACTTCTAAGGAACAATAGATTCAAAAGGTGTGAGCTGGTAAAGCACTTTCACGTTACTGCTACAAGAAACCTGCAGGTATTAGTTAAAACTAGCTAAACTTATTTCTATAAGGACACTGCCAAGATAAGAAAGGTCAGTTTAGAAGCATCTACAGGTTAAGTCTAAAAACAGAAGACAGACCCTCTTTAGTGCTCCCAGGTCCCAAAGCAAACATCTGCTGAGGGGACTGGGACACTCTGACCTCCACAGACAATTTCCCTGCTCTGACATTAGCTGAGGAATTGCACCACCCAGCAGGGAGAAGACGATGATGGGAGAACAGAGCTCACCAAGAAGTGGAAATTGGTGATGGAACTGTTATCATCACAAAAGCAATGAAAAATGAAAAGCAAAAGGATAATGCAGCCTAAGTAATAATACAAAAAGACCTATGTCTTCTCTTTCTCTAGGTTTTCTCTTACAAAAATAATTTCGTTTTCTAAAAACCATGCCCAGGCATTGCTAATGCACAGCCTTTTGCAGTATCCATTGGAGGTAAGAATGCATCACTTCTTTCTACTGAAATAGGCTGGGAACTGCCCTGTGTTCTTGAATTTTTCTGCTGGTTTAACTTTGCTCTTTCATTTAAAATATCTTTGTTTTCATGGATATTTCATGCTGGCGCTGAAAAAGCTATATGATGGGAAATTACATTTTAATGATGAGTGCACAAAACAAAACAAAAACCTCATATGGCAACAGAAAGGCCAGAACTCTGAGTGGAGAAAGCCAGCATCCCACACAGCTGCTTTCTGGATTCTAAAAAAGGATCCAAGTTAATGTTGTACTAATTATACCCAGGTGTAGAACAAGAGCTGGTTTTCATTTCTTTTCAATTCCAACCACTGGACTGGTTTCCCAGCCTAGATTAATTTGTCTAGGGGTCCTTTAAGGGGTGTGGTTTAATTTGCATCTGGTTTCAGTCTCAGGGTTCCCAGCAGTGGCACTTCTCTGAACTCTTATCAAATTAATTGGGCACTCATGCATAACTTGATTGGGCACTCATGCAAAAATTAATTTGGCGTGCAAGCGTGAAGAAATTGGGTTCTCATGCATGAATCGATTGGGCAGCGATGCATGAATTAACCGGGCGTGCAAGCAAGAGCAAATTGTGCGCTCAAGCATGAGCTGATGGGGCACTCAGGCGTGATCTCATCGGGCACTCCTGCGTGAACAAGCTGGGCGTGCACGTGTGAGCACAGAAAAGCCTGCGATTTCTGCCCTATGCATTCTACCCTTCGCCCCTGGGAAAAGCATATAGGAGCTGTTTCAACATCTGTCCACTTTAAATTCTTTCAACATCGTCACAATCTTAATATACACTAATTACAAACTCTACTCTTAGCCCCGTGGACCATTCAGTAGGGATAAGCCCTGTGTGGTGCACACTTTGCCCAGCACAGCACTCCCAGCACTGCTCATAATGAACAAGGGCCTCCCTTCTGCGCTGAGCGCTTGTTAACACTTCTTTTAGCAGGCTTCTTTCATTTTGAAATAAGAGACCTTCAGCTCAACTCTCCACATCCGCCATGTGCTTCTGGGGTCTCTGGAGATCTGTTTAGAGGACACAGTCAGTCCCTCCACACCCCACAGCACAGCAGCTTTCCTGGAGTTTCCCAGGCACACAGACTCTCCATAAATGGCACTCCTGAATCCCTGGCTGTAAGCCACTGGGGCAGGGGCTCAAAGCTGACCCCATCCTATCCTGTCCCAGTCACCTTCCCATCCCTCAGTACCTTGTTCCATTGGCCTTGAACTCTCCATTTCCTACATGCTTACACGCTGTTTGCACCTACCCCTCTAGACATGAAGGACATACACCACAGCACACCAAGTTTCCAATATCATAATCAATATTCCTTCCCAGGTCTCAAAGTCACTTAAATTATTGCAGTCCCAGACCATGTCAAACTTGGGTGCTGCCTGAATTCTCCACTAACCACTGTAGCGCATGAAACAGCCTCTACTAAGAAAATATTTTTTTAGGAAATTAACACAAATTACTTTCTAATCAGGCTAAAGCATTGAGAGAGAATAAAATGCAAGAAATTAAGTACTTAAGAAAGCACCTTTTCTTCCCCCCTTTCTAGACTGCACCTAAGCTAAACATACCTTCCTAAACTCAGCTCCTCTTATTTGCACCACAAAATGTACTTGGTTTGCACCAAACATCTCATTGATCCAGTGGACAATGCAAGAAGCTGGGGTTGTGTACACAAAAGTTTCCTCTTCTGCCACTCCTTCATGTGTCTTGCTAGGTGTCTTCCATCCCTCTGGCTCCCCAGTGTCACTCTGCTGGCTAAAGGCACCCATGGTCTCATTCAAAGTCTCCTTGCCCTGCTGTACATCATCTTTGGGCTGCAGTGAGGCAGGCATCCTATGGGTATGGAGCATCCTCCTCGTACATGCCTTTTCTGCCATTCTCCTGATTGTACATCTCCCCCAGCACATCCACACACTGTCTGCACAGCGGGGTCCTCCGAGGGCCTGGCCTTTTGGGACAGCATTTCAGCTTCAGGGCCAGCTGCCACCTGCACAGGGCAGTTCATGGCCACCTCCCACACTGACTGTGCTGGAACCCCTGGATGCCAAAGCCCACCAGGTGTGGCCAGTGCAGCACTGGGGAGAGCTCATGGTGCACTTGGGGGAGGAACTCACAGGCTGCTCATACATGCGCTAATTGAGCATTCATGCATGAGTAAATTGGGTGCTCATCCAGATCTAATTGGACTCTCAAGCGTGACTTGATTGGGCTCTCAAGCATGAAATAATTGGGCGCTCATGCGCGAACTATTTGAGCAATAAATTTTGCACTAATTGGGCACCCATGCGTGAAGTAATTGTGTGATCAGGTGTGAACTAATGGGTGATCATGCATGAGTTAATTAGGCACCCACACCATGCATGGACTAAACTGGCACCCATGCAGGACCTCGTAAGGAGCCCTAGCACAAACTAAGTAAACCCCACAGTTTAACCTTTATACCCTCCACCCCTTGCCTCCACAACACACATATTTAAGAGATCTTTCATCACACAAACATTACTATCTCTACTTTCAACATTTTCACAATCTTAATATACAGCAATTATGAACTTCATCCTTCCTCCCTGCAGAACAGACAGTAGGGATTAGCATTGCAGCAATGCTCTTTAAAAGTCTTGTTCCTTGCCCCACAAATGATATCATAGAAACATTTAGGTTGAAAAAGATGCTTAAAATCATTGAGTCCAACCATTTACCTAACACTACTAAGTCCACCACTAATCCATGTCCTTAAGTGCCATTCCCACACAGTCAGACCACCTTATCCATCACATATTCCACCCTTTATGCTGGTGAACCAGACTGTAATGGATTAATATCATAACCAAGTGCATATGCACTTAGTAAAATTCTAGCCCCATCCCAGGGAGCCAAATTACAAGGATTATCATCATCATCATCACAGTGTGAAATTTCATTCAGAAGGTATTCCAAGCTCTACCCCTTGAGTTGGTGGAGTAGATTATCGGGGTCAATCTTATCACAGTCTGGCTACATCTACTCTTCACAAACTTCAAGCCCCATCCCTATGGGATTTGGGAATTATACTCAGCCTGAACATGTATTACTATGCCTCTCAGGGTATACATTGCAGGGCACTGCATTCATGCATGAGCATCCCATTAAGTCACACTGGGATGCCCAGCTAGTTCCTGCTTGAGTGTTCAATAAGCTCATGCATGAGTACCCAATCAATACATGCATGTGTGCTCATCCAGTTTATGCATGGGCACTCAAATAACTCACACCTGAGCGATCTATCAGTTCATGCATGAGGGCCCAATCACTTCATCCTCAAGTGCCCAATGACTCAAACATAGGTGAACAATTAATTCACATCCAAGTGCCAAATTAATTTATGCCAGACCGCCCAAGTAGTTCATGCATGAGCGCCCAGTTAGTTCTTGCATGGGTGTCCTGCGAGTTGATGCTTGATAATCCAATTAATCCCTGCATGGAAGCACAATTAATTCATGCTTGAGCACCCAATTAGCTCACACATGGGCATCCAATTCGCTCAAGATGCCCCATTCACTCACACAAGACTGCACATTCAGGTCACACACGATCTCTGAATTTATGCATGAGAACCTGACCATTTAAATGCATGATGGCACAGCTCGCAAGCACCCGATTTACTCCTGCATGAGCACTAAGCTGGCACTTGCAGGAATGCCTGATGATCTCATGAGTGACACACTGGACACAGGTGGCAGACTTCAGCAGGGCCATGAACTGCTCTATGCAGGTGGCAGCTGGCTCTAAAGCTGATGTAATTGTCCATGGCATCCCAAAAGGAGCACACAGTGCCCCATCAGTTATTTACCAGCAAGCAGCAGAACCAAGAGAAAGAGATACATGGAGGGAGAGATGCCAGAGGAATCACATGGAGGGAAACACCCCAGACAAGGAAGAAGTGGGGCAGAAAGCCCATCAAAACTGAGAGTTAAGTAGTTGCAGACACAGGGAAAATAGAAGTCTCGGTTAATGCTGTTCAGGAGGTGGAGCAATGTCCAGAACAGTTGACCCATTTGGTACAGTATTTTATTGCCTAGGTTGAGAAATACCTGTGTTACATCAAGAGAACACTTTGCCACACATTTTACATTTGGAAAAAGCCCTGCAGCTATTTGAGTCATGAACGTACTGGTACCTACAACAGTGGTGGTGATCTTTACTTCTACTGTTGTCATCATCTGTTTTGTATGCTATAGTAAATAAATGAAAAAATCTATTGTATTCTTACCTTTGTGTTTTGCAAGAAAAAGGTATAAAATTTGTAGCAAGTGTTCAGCATACGTTAACCCATATGACCCCGCAGTCCACAGGGGCAAGGGGTGGCATATGTAATACATATATATTCAAAATGTTGAAGCTTGGTTACATTTGTTGCAGGAGCAGGGAATGAAGTTTTTAAAAGCATGAATTCAGATTGCTATAAAATTAATCCATACAGTCTAGCCCACTGGGATGAAGATTGAAATTTGTGAAGAGTACATATATTTAGACCATGATAAAGTTGACACACATCCTTTCTTATTCATCTTCCCAACCCTAAGGATCTTGTTCAGGTACTTCAAACACTAATTCCAATACACTTACTCATTGTTCATACCTACTACCCCTCCAAGATATAGCAGCTGAAACACTACAGCCCAAATGTCCAATAACACATTTCCTGCTGCTAGCTAGCCTTCACTAGGGAGACTTTTACTTAAGTTACTGCAAATTAATTCACATTTCTAATCACTGACTTAATTAATGAGAAAGAAGAAAGAAAGCTATTAAACCCTTAACAACCTTAACCTTTCGTCCTAACTTCCCAGTTTAAGCTTCCTTAGCTTTCCACAGTTTACACACAGTCCATCCCAACCCCTCTGATGGTGGCAAACCTGCAGGAGGGCTGTGTTTTGTGGCAAAATAACATTTTGCCATTGCTCTCTGCCTTTCACAGGGGTTTCTTCCACACCTTGTGAACCCCAGGCTTCCAGCCCTAGCATGGACTGGATGAAGGGCAATATACCATTCCTGTTCTAAGGACACAACTAAGCGATTTTTTACTTCTTTTAACCAGTGAAGTCTGCACTTAATATCATTAAGTCTCTTTTTGTAGCAATTATACAGAAAGCCTTGCAAATATTCACAGCAATATAAAAGGTCAAGGCCTCAAGAACATGTATAAATGGTAAAGAATAATGTTCTATTCTTAAGAAAGAGTGCAAAACCAAAACTGGTCTGGTGCAATATTCACCACACTGCATGAAACAAAAAAAAAAAAAAAATCAAAAGGAAATACTGAGATTGTCAAGCAGATCTCAGTACCTCCAAGACTACTCTTATGCCACCCTTGCTGCACAAAGCATTCAGCAATGCAACCTGACTGCCTATACCAGAATGATAAGTCCTTTGCAACAAGCAGTCTGGATTGTATTTGAAGGATTGGCCCATTTACTGCATGCTTCTGCCAAAAGATATCTTAACTTGCAGCTGACTTTGAAACACAAACCACTTAGCAACTCATATTATGATTTTCTAATCTCCAAAATCCCACACTACTGACTAAAGGCAGGAGGCTTAGGCCTTGAAATGCCGAAGTGTTAAAGAGTTGCATTGACAGAAACAGCATTTGTTTTGAAAAGTCTTCAAGAGTATTGATACCAGATCAGGGCCCATCAGAGCCTGTCAGCTGAAAGTCACTTCTCATGTTCCTGTCTGTGTTGACTGGTATACTTGCTAAGATGTCTCTCGAGCTATGCAAAGTCAGGAGGGAAAAAGCTGTAAACTGATCAGAGTGAGAACTAAGCCTGCTTTGTGGCTATCTATCTCTTACCAGCACAGAACTTCTGGAATTTGTGGCCATGGTGGTTGTAAAAGTACTACTGTGTGACCTCAGGACTGTCACACTCCTAGAGCCCTCTCCATCAGGAAAAGGAGTGCTTCCTTACAAGCAGGAGAATATCTACCAGTCAAGGGTTTGCCAAAAAGCATCTGAGTCAGAAAGGAATGACACTTCATTGTTGAGATTTAAACCCTGTAAGTACCATTTCCTGTCCAAATATGTACAAATTAGTTTAACACAGCTGTCTACAATGGCAAATAATTATAATTTCTCTCAGCTGACATCCCTGTGTTTAAGGGAGCCTCCAGAAGCTATCTACCAGCAAGAACCAAAAATGACAGGCTGAAAAATGGGAAGTGTTCCTCATGCAGTATTGTATCCTTTTCACCTTGCAACATAACAAGGACTGACAGAGAAGACAGATGGTCAGTCTGGGCATACACTTAGAGGCATGCTGCCTCAATGGTCCCATGAAGAAGAGACTGCCCCTTCTTCCACCAGGCAAAAACATGATGCCATCCTCCCCTCTCATGGTTGTCAAACTACCTGAAAATGCCGGTAGGGGCCACTCCATTCCATGCAGTGCAGGAAGTCTCTCTCCACACTGCAGTAATCCGTAGGTACATGGAGGCAATGAATCTCCTGTGCTCTGAGCAACCACCCTGGGCCACTTAGCTTAACCACACACATCTACCTCATTACCCAGTCCCAAAATCAGTGTGGAAAGTAAATGAACACCATATCACAGGAGCCTGGTGTTTAGATGCACTCTCATTCCCTACCTCAATCCAAATTTTGCATTCTGCTACAAGCTGACAAGATAATTGTTAGGTAATTACACTGTCTTCATTTCCAAGTGCAGCAAAGATACAGCAGCAAGAGAATGTACTAGCATGATAAAAATTGCATGCTTGTCTGCTTTTCAAAAATTATCCAGCTGGCCTGTATATTACCAAATAAGTAGTGGGCTTAAAAGAAGCACTGGCTGGAGAATGCTTCAAAGCTCTGAAGAATATCTGAATCTGCCATGAGGACCTAACAATATATGTGCAATGCTACAACTTATAGGCCTAAATAGATGAAAATAATAGGGTAATGCATGTATGCTTATATTCTTTGGGGCAAGTTTTGGATAATCTCAGTTTATGAGCCTTACCAGCAGTATCCAGAATATCTGGAGAACGCTCCAGCTCCATCAATTGAGATGTACCAAAGTGTCTTTTATTTTGCACCAGGGTGTCTGCAGCTTCTCATCAATCTTCAGATACTTCCTTCATCAGAGTGGAAGTGCCAGAAGAGAGATATCTGGACAATCTTATCAGCTGTAGGGCTGAAAAGAGCATTGTGAGTAGACCAGACAATTTCAGAATGCCTTTATTTCAAACAAAGGACTGTTCATACAGGACTTTAACCAAAACTCAGTCAAGGAAGAAAGTTAAAGTAAAAAGCCTGGCCGTATATTGCAGTACCATAATTTGCAGTTCAATAGCTTTGAAAAATAAACTAAGACTCTTGGAGGAAATAGATGAAAAGTTGCAGCAGTGGATGATTTGAACAGTAACAGGATCTTTTTACTGACAGAGGAAGGATTCTTGGGACATCTCCCTAAAACCAGGAGGACTACAGCAAGACAACACAGCATGCTTAAGCCAAAGAACCTCATCTCATCTGTATAACACTGGTGCCATTTTGTCAGCCTGCTTGGTACCACAGCTCAAGAGCACTTTGAATATCAGTGACTCGGGTAAATTGCTGCCATGTTCAGAAAACCCAAGGAAAGGCAAGGCAAAAGGAGGTCCAAACCCATGGCTGACACCATCGAGCCAGCTCCCTTAGAGCAGAAGAGTTCATCCAGCTTAAGACTGAGCCCTTTTTATATATTGCTTTCCTCTTCAGAGGAGTAAGTGAAGTTGCCATCACAAAAATGCTCTTGAGGTTGCCTTGCTAAAGCAACCTTGATGAACCTTGCTATTCATCACAACAAGAACATTTGAGAACTGCAGTCCCTAATAAATCAAAACATGCCAGGATGTCTGTAATTCTTAATCAGCACTCTTGAATTTACACTCTACTCAAACACCCTTAGAAAAAAAAAACAAAGTGGACGCCAGTTTCCCTACTGGTGCAAATGAGTGAATTTCCACTGAAATCAAGACGCTTGAGCCAATTTAAACAAGCTAAAAATTCAGATCTTGTGCTGTTTTTGCTCCTGCTTAGAGTAGTTTTGAGATCAAGCAGAGCTCTTGCAGGATGAGTAACAATGAAGCAGTGATCTCCTAAAGTAGCTTTCATGCAGAGGTTTGCAGTCCTTGGCAAAGGAGATCTCAATACCCACAGGTTTTAATTCAGTTAAAGGAAAAAGTGACTTGTTCAAGTCTCTTAGTAAAACAACAGCCAAACAAGGATATGCCCAAGCCCTGGAGACCAGGCTTCAAGGTGCCTGTTTCTCAATTATGTTTAACCAAATAGCTTTTCAATAAGGGACTTGAAAATGAGGAACCTTTTCATTTTTTATGTATTGCTGAAAACCACAGCTACCACACTGAGACACATTTCTGAGCTTTAAAAAAAGGCTGCTTTCAACATTCCTAATTTTCACTGCTTATAAGCCATGACTTTACAGAATGATTTTATTTTTTTTCCTGTGTAGTTGAATATGCCCTGTATCTAGAGGGTAATTTTGGCTTTAATCTGCTCTAAACGCTAGAATGTCGGACAAGTGAAGCATTTGATGGTGATGATAATGAGTAGCCCATTAAAGGTAATTTTTAAAAAGTTAATGAGCTCTCACCAAGGGACCGACACGTACTGTAATGAAAAATGTTTGCATAAAGAATATAGCTTTCTTGCTATTTATTTTACTTTATAGAGAGCCTATAAAACTTTTTAATATGCCCTCAATTAATTCAGCAGTTTAGATGATGCTTGAGTTTTATTTTCATCCTTGCTTTGCCATAGTATGTTACAGAAATTTAGCTTCCTAAGGAAAGCAACTGATATCTCAATTAATCACTCTCTTTTACCACCATATTCACTATTGAATGTCCAGGAATTCAAATTATTTTTCCCCACTGCTTAATTAAGGGAACTCAGCAACAAAGTGATTTACTGATAATGACTCTTGCCATTTCTTTAGCTGTGTGGTCACTGTTAGCCACTATTTGAATTTACCAGCATAAATAAAGCCCTTCAGTGGCTAAACAAAGTTAAAGTAGCAATAAATTAAGCTTGCCATGTACACTTGGTTAAACCTTCAGCCAACATAAATACAAGCAGCCTTTTGCTGTGATTTGCTTGGTACAATGACATCATACATTTCCAAACAGAACATGAAGACCACAGCCAAAAAGCTAACACAATTCCCTTACGTGAATCAAATTACAACAGTCTAGAGTTTGTTGCACTGACTGTTCAGTTTCTGGCTTCTACACCATGTGCTCTCATGTGACCACATTATAAAATAATCTATATGGTGATCTCAATTTTGCATTTTCTGCATGATTACATTTTGGCAAGGGGACTCCCCATGTCATCGCTCTCTGTAGGAATGCTTTGAAAGTTACTGAAAAGTCAGAATTTGCCAGCTCAGAGTCAAATCAAACCTTCCTGAACCAGATCTTAAGAAGAATAAAGGCTACAGAGGGCTGCGTCCAGAAACAGACAGAAGGGCAAAAATCAGGGGTGGAGCTAACCAGAGCTGAACTAGCTAGGGCTGGTAAAAAGGGGCTCTGCCTCTAGATGACAAAGATTTTAGGTGGTGAAGAGATCAGCAAGGGGATGCAAGAGGACAAAATTGCTGTGTTATCTTAGATTTCCTCAAAGCAGGCCATTGACCATGATTCTGCTCACCTCTGATCCATTAGAGCTTCTCCCAGGGAACGTGTCTGCACTGCAGGACAAGCCAGAGCTCAGAGGCAGCTGAGCTGCCTTTACACAGCAGCTGCATTGTCGAGTACAGTCCCACAACAGCGCAGCCATCCCAGGAGGGGCACACCCAGTCCATCAGCACCACAGCGAGCCTGGGTCAAAAGCACAAACCTCCACAGCAAGGGCAGGACCTGAAACCTTCTTCCAGAAAGAAGGCTGCTCCTCCTCGGGGTTTTTTTGCCCTGCAGGGTGAACTCTGGCCAGCTGGGACTGGCCAGGTGCAGCGATGACGAGCAAAGCACTGGGCTCCTATTTGCATCTCCTATAAGAAAGGGAGATGCTCAGCTGGCTCCCACGGGCAGTGCTGCTCATCCTGCTCCCAGCAGAGGAAGCCTCACTCTTGGTACACCTGCAAACGGCCCTTCCAGAAGCACAGCAGGCAGCTTAGCTGGACGGCAGCACAGATAATTTTATTTTACAGATGGTTAAAAAAAAAAAAAAAAAAAAAAAAAAAGCCAGAAGTGTTGGTGGATGCTGACTAGGTTTAAACCAGAACACAAATTACTTGTGAAGGGTCATGCTCTTGTATTTGTTCTTTATTACAACTTCTTCACTAAATAGAGCATAACTATTAAACTTCTTAATGTAAGAAAGAATCAAGTAGAATATAGCATCACAGACATATTAGTGCACGATAAATTAACAAAGTATAAGAGGGAACACCTCTCTGAGCCCGTGTGTATGACAAAGGATTAAAACCAGAAAAAACTTAATGACTAATTGGTTATAACTTTATAGTGTAGCCATGAAAATGGCAATAAGAACATTTTGCCTCAACCAATCTTGTGCTGAGCTGTATAATTTTTTGTCACTTTTTATTTATATTTTCATCATGAAAGTCTTGTTGAAGGAGAAGCACTAGAAAAACTGGGCGAGCCTAGTCTTCACAACAGATAATACTTTTACAGTATTTTAAAAATTTTTTAAAGATAGAGCAAAGTCACTCATATATCAGCTTTTCTCTACTCCTTCTTTATTCTCCAAAGCCTACACTGAATAATAATTCTTGCCTACTAAATCGTGACATATTAAGGATGAAAAAGATTTCACATTGGTTTTCTTCCCTCCCTTTCTTTTTATTATTCCTTTTGAAAGATATGTAAAGGGTTGAAATATCATCCAGGCCTCTATGAAGCCAATCAGCACAATGCTTATTAGGCCAAAAGAGAAGATGTGATCTATTTTTAATTAAGCCATCTTTGAACAATGCAACATAAAGAACCTGGCTTTTGAATTGCAAGGCAATCAGTGAATGGATGGTGAGTGAATTAAAAGTAAACAGGAGGAAGAATTCCTAATATAGGGAAGGCTCAGAGAAGATGTTAAAAAAAAAAAAAAAAAAAAAAAAAACAAAAAAAAAACCACAACTTTTCTCAAGTAAAGAAAAAAATTGAAGGTTTTTCTTATTATAATTTTGAGGGTATTTTTCATTCCCTATTTTGACTCACTTTTCAAAGCCACATCAGGTTGTTTGTAAAAACAATTTGTTAGCAAATACATGGTTTGCCTCTGCCTGGAACATTAGAAACTGCAACATATATACAACACTTACTGATGTTTAAGTATCAATCAGATTGTGTATTATTTGAGCAGAGTACACATTCAAGTCCACTTTACACCATTATGGAACAGACTAAACAAACCTGACCTCAGGGGTGACCTTTATAGGATCCCTAAAGATTGCAAATGTATAGTAGGCAGTCACCATGAGACTTTTACAGCCTGGTAATGGCATGCAAATGACACTCTGTCTCTGTAAGGCAGCCAAATTCTGGGGTTGTATATGAGACTAATTTCCTGAAGAATTTGGGGAAAATGTGATACTTTTCCTTTTATGTATGAAATTCACATCTCTTCCTTTTACCAGAGGACTACAGGGGAAGCACTCACAAAGGTCTTGCCGAGCCGTACTGTTCCCTGTAGCAGCACCTCTCCAAAACCTGCCCTCTGTAAGCAGGGTGGTCCTGTGCCCTAGGACACAGAGAGCCCAGGCCCCATTTCCATACTCAAGGACACCAGCTGAGCACCTCACTGAGCTCTCTGTGTCAAGCACTGTCCTCCAGAGCCCAGCTTCAGGCAGGACACAAGGAGAGATGCTCTGAATTGCCCTGTGGAGGATCCATTCTCCCTCTCCTTTATACAGGATACATGGAAACCAGATATGGTTGGCTTCTTAAAATCAGTAAATAGGAATCCTACTCATAGCCTTCAGGGCTGATTTTTCTTCTTTTATTTTTTTTTCTCTAATTGAATGTACAGAATGGAATGTCTTAAGCTGGAGGGGATCTTTAGAGGTCACCTAGTCCAAACTCCCTGCCATCTTTGAGTGAATCAGGTTGCAGATGGTTCAGCTCAAATGAAGTTGTCTAGTGGGTCTCATGCCAGTGCAATAGGTGAAGGCTTAGCTATGGTTGCAGCACTTCTGGGGATTAAGACAATTTTCACAACAGCAGCCACACCTACATGTCACAGATGTAAGTTCCTTGTCCACACAGTTCATACCTTTCTTGGCGCTTTCAGCACTATAGCTGTGTTATTCCAGTTTTGCTTCAAGGCTTCCACTGCAGCTGTGTACACACTTGCCATAAATCAGCTTATCTGTTCCCACTGAAGCTCTTAGCAGAGGAAAAGAGACAAGAAGGGAAAGGTAAATGTGTCTTCCATAAGCCTTTGTACTTCCATGTACACTGGCTAGCAAAGGACCAGGATAATCCTGGCATAACACAGAGGAACCCACTTGTGGTTCACCCTGAGCTTGGAAGAAACAATCCACTCCAGTCATGCTGAGTAGCAGCTCCCAAAGGACAGCCTGCCATGGCCACACTGCCTCATTCTGTTTTTATGAGAGCTCACAGATGGACATCTGTTTTAAGATATTCTTGTGACCACAGGGACTCAGGAGGGCTTTTTTTCTCCCTGCCTGGTCATAAGACTTCTCCTGTCCTTAGGGGTCCTCCCTAATATCACCTGTGCTTTCACCAGGTTGCTGGTGTGTTGCCACAGCTTACTCCATGCACAGACACATCATGGATTGCTAAAAGCAAAATCTGAATCACTGAATCACAATAAGCTGAGTTGCAAGGGACCCAAACAGAAGTGCAGCAGCCCCAGTTTTTTGCACCAGTTTTCAAGGAGTGAATTTGTACTCACACAATTGTTTTCACCTGGTCCCCCCTGTCATGAGACCCAAGTTACTACCTGGAGGCAGAACTGTACAAAGACTCAGACCAATTCATTATTTGTCCCAATAAGTGAAGATTCCTCTGTTTGCAGTGATGGTAGTAAATGGAGACACTCAGCAACATTGCCAAGTGTAACAAAGCAGTGTTAATTTAACGTATCTGCTCTGTGGGGCACTTTGGCAGGCACTGCACTTCATTTGGGGTGTGCAACTATCTTCTGTGCTGCTGTTTAAGCTTAACCTTACATGAGGACTACACAAGGAGTAGGGAGTTGTGTAGGAGCTGGGTAGAGACTACACAAGGCTGCAGGGAGGAAATGTGTCGGGCACCTATGCTTTTTAACAGAATAGATTGAGGGAGATTTCATTGCTTTGAAGACTCACACTAGTAATTTCTTCCTCTTCCCGGTGCCCCTCTTTCTTTCCTCTTCCCAGAATCACACTGTTAGTAAATGGTTTTCTTCCAATATATAACATTACAAATCTATGTGTATTTTCCTTTCCTCTGCAGTTCCGGCCTCTTCTGGGGAATTAAGTTATGCATACTGCATGAAAATAGGACCACAGGCTGGGCCCCTACAAGCTGCTAATTGAAAACCTTGTCAGAAGTAGGAGGAAGTGGCAAGAAACTTGGCAAGCCCTCCTGCTTTTCATGCTGTACTTAGCTCTTGGTACTCATGAATGGCAGCTCTGCAGTACTTTGCAGAGGTTTACAAGTTGTGCCAGTGCTGTCTCTGCAATTATAGAACAACACGTTCTTCTCTCTGAGCTGAGAAAGAGAAAAGAGCATTTATATTCAGAAAGCCACATCCTATGTTTTTCATCCAGGTAATACTGCTGTTGAAATGGAAGTGAAGAAGACAGCAGACAAGACTTCACATCAAACTTATTAAACATGCATGGTTACCAGCTACAGAAAAAGCTGATGGGGCAATATTATGCTTTGAATTAAAAAAATACATGTGCTAGATTCCTGGCAAAGATGATCTTATTATGGAGTAGGTAAAAAAGTGCAAGAAGGCACGGGAAAGATGTCTGGACCTGATCTTCAGTTGAATCGTGCTTCAAAACACCAACTCACATGGGAGCTGAAGGATTCAGCCCCATAAAAAATTACTACAAATTACCTGATATGAAATGCTTGCATTATGAAAACAAGGATGATTTTGCATCTGTTAATGAGGATAATGACTAATATATTCAGGCACTAGACATGACAGCTGTCTGTATGTTTTTAGGGGCATGTATTTTTAGATGCCATTTATCTCCAAACATATTAGCTACTACATTCTTCCCAAGTGCTCCAAATCTCCAAAGCTTAAGAATGCAGGTTAAATTTCTTTCTGCTTCTGTATCACTTGGTTACATCACTGTCTCATTATTTAAAAGCTCTCACAAATCTGCTACTCAGATCCTCAGCTAAGTGCCATGGTAAAGGGAAATGGCTAATGCCAATGTGAAGCAAAACAAATTTTAAATCACACTCCACTGAAACACTGCTTAAAAGTAACTGCGCTGCCTGCTGCTCCATTTTAACTAGTTTAATCGCTTGCTGACCAAGCAGGCTTATAACTGCTAAGGAATATATGCTTGTACTTTTCTCCTGTTTTTCAAAACCAGAGATTTGCAACACAAACTCCAAATCTAAGACAAAAGTCACCCCATTAAATGTTAACAGATGTTTCTCAAGTTTAGAAGATTAAGAAAGATTTCAGCATCAAAAATCAAAGAAAATATTCTATGACCTTAAAAAAGGATAAATCTCAAAGCTCTAAACAAACCAAAAGTCCACTTTGACAGCTGCATCTGACTGAATTGATGAGATGCTATTGATGTTTGGATTAAACTATGCCTCTGTGATCAAGTACTCAAACATGGGATAAAAGAGGAATATATTCTTTAATCCCACCAACTAATTTTGTGTAGGCAGCAGTTACAGAAAGCAATGGTTACAGAACAAACGTTGGAAGTGGCTTCACTTTTGCTTATTGACAAAGCTATTTTTATTTCATTAATTCACCAAGTATACTACCAGCGTTTAAACTAACACGGGGAAATCTATATCAGGCACAGTATTCTCCACAAACAAATCACTGAAAATTTCAAAGTCATTAAAGGTAGAATCAATAGGATATGATTCTGAAGGGCTAGGAAGATGCAGTGCTAAAGTATAATAGAAAAATTAGATATTGATTTTTTAATATAATCTTGATAAACAAAGTAAACAACACAGGAGATTCCAGTTCTGGTTTTATAGCATGTCTTCTCCAAAAAGAGGAAGGGTTAGAATACGCTAAAGTTGTTTGTTGATTACTGTCTTTATCTATCACTCTGTAACCCTGAGCTCTAGAGGAAGACTAACTGCTGTGTGCTTTCCAAAACTCCTAGCAAGAGGAAGTGAAGCAAAGCTATGCTCCAGATGCCACATTACTAGGAATCCAGATGGGAGAAAGTCTAAGATAAAACCTGCCACCTGGATACCTGGATCCTCTTCTGGCTACAACTGGGAAAGAGCTCTGGGCTAAACAAGAATCTGACCTGTATTGTATAAACAGTGGCATTACATCCACTGCTGTGCACTAGGTTGCTTCCTGGGGTTCAGCCCCATTGTGAGAAGGATAATAGCTGAAGGAATGGAAATTATTTTGGCTACTTGCAGAAAGTCCAGTCCCACTGTGACACCAGATTGCACCATGAACTATCAGCATATGAAGCCCTGCAACCTGAGCAAACAGCTGGGTACATCATTTTCTGGAGTGGAAAGGCCACTGTTGAGTATTTTGTTGAACAAAATACTCTCAGGACATAGGGATCCCAGATCTGCAGAAGGCAGTCACAGAAGGAGAAAAAATTCAAGGGCAGTAAATTTGTGTTCCAAATAAAACTTCTTGTGCCCACAAAACAATATCTGAACATCTTTTTTCACTTGAGGCGCTCAAGAATGTGAGTCTGAAGTAATTTACCAGAGAATTATGTCATTTTAGGGGAATTCTCATCCGTACGCATTTACTGTGAGAATACTTTCACTAAAGTAAAGGGCAGAAACACACCTTGATCAAAGGGATACAGTAAAGGTAAGCAGCTATTCCCAGAGCAGACTCTGTGGTGAGGTGTGAGTCCACTGAAGTGAGTGACAAACTTCCCATTGGTTTCAAAAAGGATCAGACATCACCTCTAATTATTTACTCTTCTACCTCTTTTTTGTTATTTCTGTTTCTCTTAGCAGCTTCTCCTTCCATACATGTAAGGAGCATCTTCTTTCAGATTCAGATTTGCATGCACTGTTATTTTATTGGGCAAGCAGAAGTAGTAATGTTATAGTTCTGAGAACTACTTCTGAGAAGAGCTAAGCACCCCCAAGCTGAACCAAACTAACCCATACATTTGGCAGGAATAAGCCCAAATTAACCAATAGCAGCTGCCTTGCACTCAAGAGATGTGGCAAAAGTGACAAATGATAACATGAACCATAAAAGTGAAGAATGAAAATAACAGATGGTCTCTTTGCCTGACTTAGAAACCTAAAAAACAAGTATTCTCACTTTGGGGTAGTCTAGACTCTCTACCATTTCTTCAAGCACAGTTAGATGTACATTTGCAGGAAGAGATTGCATGTAAACAAAACTTTATATTGTTATCAGTTTCGTATGTCTTTCCAGTCACATGATCCTTAAGAGATGCAAAACCACACAATAATACGACTGGAAAACACCAGATGAAAAAAATGTTTGCGGTAATATGCTATTTATATAAAGGTATTATGTTTCTATGTTGAAGAAAAATACATAGAGTATTAGCAAAAAGTTTGAGCCCATTTCTGGTTTTGGATTTTTTTTATTCTTTTCAGTTGGGTAAAATAAATATTTGCAATTTTTCTTCAAAGTCTTTAAAACTCACTGGTTATGATTTAAATAGCTGGTCTGTGACTATTATGCAAAGACAGGTTTTACCATGACAATTATACTTAGGTAATTCTGACAGTTTTCTTTGTGTTGCTAAGGAATTCTGTAATCAAACCAAATAAAACCACAGAGTACTTCAATAGCAGTGACAAAATTTTGTAGCCACAATACTGAGAATATGGTCTAATTATTCTATAAACACACTTTGATTTGTTTACTTCAGTGTCAAATTAACTTCAAATATGTACCAACAGTCACTGATTTGATACGGTATACAATGCTGCCAGTGACTGCTTTCATTGTGGTGTGTGTAAATCTATCTCTTTTTAAAATGAGTTCATTTCTGAAAGCGTCTCTGCTGTACATTGTGAATACTAAACAGGGAAACACATATGCAACTTATTTAAAAGAAAATTATTTCCAATTAATTTTGCTCTGATCCAGCATATTTTGGCTTCATTTTGTTTTTCCTTTTGAACAGTAGAAGGAATATTTTTTAGAAAGATTAATAAGTCATGGCGTGGAGAAACAAATTATAATCTTACTGGGGAAAAATGAGCTGAACTAACCTCATCTCTATCCATGCAGTTGCCCTGAACAAGTATATTGTGCTGCTTTAAAAGAAAGACAGAACTTTGACTGTTATAACCAATCTATAAAACTGGGAGAAGATCAAGGGGTTTTTTTTTGAGCAGTTGCAAAGAAGACAGATCCTGAAGAGATGCACTAAAAAGCAAATGATTGCACTGTGGTTTTCATCTTTTTACAGTATCTACCTAAACTATACTCCAAAGAAAACATCAATGGCTTACAATAATACTCTGATGTGGGATTTTTTGTCCTTTTTAGGGAGTTCTTTTCAGTGGTTGCTGCATACCATGACTGTCAGTGTGTGGCAAGTAACAAATTCAGTAATGGCAGCTGCTACTCTGCACGAATGACTTTGTGCACACCACATCTTAGAAAACCCTGGTTTGTATCATAAAGTGCCTTTCACAGAGAAGGATCTCCAAATCCTTTGTAAGCTCTGCACCATATAGAGAGGTCAGAAACCCTCCCACTAAAACAAGGCCAGCTCGGGAGAGAATGAGGCTGCCAAATGGCATCTGTGAAAGTAAATAAGATAATTAAGCAGAAAAAAGAAAGCTTGTTAGTCCCACATTCTGCCCATGTCAGAATGTAAATGGGCAGCTGTTTCTGTCCATTTACCCAAGTAGTATGGGAGGTGTGACATTATCCAGTGGACCAATACTGCTGAGGTTGCTCCAGCCCTCTGGTCCTTACATAAACACTTGCTGAGCTGTCTTGCTCCTGTTCTGCCATGAAACACTTAAGGACCTCACAGAGACCCCAGTGACTGGGTGTTGTGGGAAGGATTAGGTCCCAGGGTGCTAACATGTGTGCAGTATAATCATCAAGACTCCACAGCGGGCTCCAGAGTTCCCAGCAATGCATCTCAAATGGCACTGAGCAAGGAAACAAGGACTTATGCCTTTTAAAGGACTAAAATCACCAGGAAGAAAATACTGGATTTACTATCATTAAGCTGCAACAATCTAGGGTCTTGTGGAGAACTTGGAGTTTTAATACTTGTGAAGTAGAAACTGTGGAAATTAACAATGATGTTGTGGAAATTAGAGGTTATTATTACAAAACCTCTATTTAAGGGATAATGTTCTTGGCAGAGAAATATACAAGGCAATAAATTGCCTTAGTAGGTGATTATATTCCCAAAGCAAAAACTGCAGTAGTGGCTGAATAAGTAACCACAAACACCATTATACAAAAAGGGAAAGAATAAAAGCCACAACACTGTGCCTTCTAAAAATATTTAGAAGCATTATTTCCATCCATTACCAGTGCATTTAGGAGTATTGTGTTTCACTGTTCTTAGTCTTTCCATATTTACCTGAGTGGAACAGATAAAGTCAAAAGGAGTCTAAAGCTCATATGTGGGCCTTGGACACTTGACCCATCTGATGTGCATTGGTAAGGATATTACAGTTTGTAGATCAAGTTATGGGCAGGGAAACATTTTCAGCTTCTCCACAAGCACAAGCATATCATAAGAAATCAAGGGGAAAGGACCATCTTCCCAGAAATCTGTGGTCCAACCCTCTGCAGGTGCTTCCACTTGTGCAAATAATCCCTCTAGGACTAAGCCCTAAGTCAGCCCCTCAGGCTGACTGTGGTGGGGAGAGAGCAAATCCTTCCTCCTCATCCTTAGATCTCATTTCTCAAAAAAAAACCCCTCCTTCCTCCCATTTATTCAGGGTGAATTTCATGCAAGAGAAATAACTCTCCCAGCACACAGCCCACATGGTCAGCTGAAGCAAAGCAAACTAAGAAAATACAGCAAGAGCTGTATCTTCATCTTTCCTGTACTTCATACTCTGCAGCTCAGGGCTCTGATGGCTCCTCAGCTATTCCAAGACTGCTAAGAAGGATTCGCTTTTCTCCCTCATTATGTATGGCTGAACATTTGTAACATTTTCACCAGCCATGAGCCTCGCTGCCATTATTCCTGCCACTGTCACATCACTATAAACCTGCTTTCTGTGTATGGAGGACACACTAAGCCCAGGCTACACTTCAACTCACTTGGAAGTTGCAAGAGGGATGCAACACGCCATCGCTGTGTGCAAATTCACAAGAGATTCTTCCTCTCCTACAATTTGCACAGACTTCCAGTAGGTTTCCACAAGGGGGAGGTGTAATGGAGCTGGTTTTGCCCTATAAATCTCTGTTTAGCTTCCAGTCTTTCTACCTGGCAGTCTATCTACCTACACCGTTTCCAGAAAAAGGGGAGGGAGTGGATGTGCTGGAGCCTCTGCAAAGACCAGCTCCACGTTCAGGAAGACAAAGTTCTCTGGCCAACTTCTACAGCCAGTACAGGGATACTGATTTCTCCAAGGAAAAGGTGAAAACTGTTATGTTCTGGAGTCAGGTGCATGGAATGAGGATTTATTCCTGTTTCCAGAGTTTGGGTTCCCTGCAGTAGGGTTATCCTCTGTCAACATGCATCTGAAAACAGTGGCAAAGTTGTGTGCATGAAAATTCCCAGGCTCCACCTCCACCATTAACTTCTTTCTAGCTGATCTCACAATTTCAGGGCAATACTCAAAAGTATCTTCTGATATGGTTTTATGGATGCAAAAAAATATGAAGGACAGATGTGCTGGGGGTCTGGAACATTTTACCTCAGCTGGCTTGGCTGAGGGGAGAACTGAAAGATGTATTAGAAAGAAGTCTTCAGACTCAGCCTATCAAGGAGATACAGAGCTGATCCCCAGCTTCAGTAAGTGGCAGCTGCAACACTTCCTGTGGGAACAGCAGAAATACACTGCACCAGGTGATGTGGCCACCTGTACCAAGTAACACAGGATTTGAGAGCTTAGACTTTCCTCTTCATACTCTTTCAAATTTGTCAGGTTTGCATGTGATCTGAAATGTGTGTTAGAGTGCAATTTAGCTAGAGTGCAGTGAATTTTAAAGAGCCTGGCTCTTCAGATTTCTGTTGACTCTGCTGTAAACATTCTGGTACTTGTTTGAATGTTTCCAGGATTGGGGCATTTATGACGTGCCTTGACAACCTGCTTCAGTGTTTCACTTGCCTCATCATAAAAAATTTCTTCCTTGTATCCAGTCTAAATCTACCCTTTTTAAAATCACTACTGCTTGTCCTATCATATCAGGGCCTACTGAGAAGTTTGTCCCCATCTTTCTCATAAGCCCCCCTTTAAGTATTGAAAGGACATAATAAGGTGTCCACAGAGCCTTCTCTTCCCAAGGTGAACAGCCCCAAATTTCTCATCCTGTCCTCAATGGAGAGGTGTCCAGTCCTTTGATTAACAGAGGCACTGATCTACACTCCTGACTTCTGCAAACGAGCCCATTAAAAGCCCAATTTTTCATCTTTTATTTATGTGGCTGATTTCTTATTTCTCAAGGTGAAACAGAAACAACTCTGTCCTTCCCTTAGCAGACCAGAAGACTTCTTTGTATCTAGGCTCTCCGCAGTAACTGTTGTACAAGAACAACAGGCTCTGCTAGTTTGGGCTTTATAAATTCTAGTAGCACCTTCAAAACCTCTACCCCAAAACAACAAAGCTATGGCTGCCAAAGTAAATCAAAACTTTATTATTTGTTCCTCTAGGAGCCTTTCTGAGAAGTCTGGTTGATTTTCAAGTATGATTTGCTAACCCCATAAACTGGTCATTGTTTGACAAACTCATCTGGCTTTACCTTTAGAGGTTTAGGGACAATGTATATGATTCCTTTTGCAGGCAGAGTTCTAACACTGGGACAAAACATCTGGATCATTATCAGATCTCGCAGCTACTTGCAAAGCTTTGGACACAACAGCAGCAGTAGTAAGTGAGCAACAGTTATACAAGAGCTGGAGTTGGTCCCTTGTCAATAAGGATGTGTTTTCACCTGTGAATGGGTTTCAGGCCTTAAAATCTGAATCAGATGTGCCTCTGTTACCTGGGAACTGGAGAGAAGCAAAGCCAGATCTAGAGTAAGGCTGTTTGGAGGAAGATCAACAGAGGTACCTGCAAGTGATGTGTTTAGAATGGTTTTTAAATAAATTTTTTTTTTTTTTTTACTTATCATAAAAACCTACAAAAAGAAATATGCACTTTTGAGTGAGTCTAACTTAAGACATTTTTGCCTTTTTAAATATCTACATCAAGGATAATTGTAACTTTTTTTTCCAAAGCTATGGACCTACAAGTGTCAGACAAGTACCAGCAGCAGTGGATTTCTAGCACATGCATTTGGTATGTCAGATACTGCATGGAGTGCTGTAAACCCTCAGTGTAGGCTTTGAATTTGTGTGTGTTGGCCATAAGTAAAGACATTTCTGGTGAACTCCTCTGCTCACAGAGGCCTTGTGTCAGTCATGTCCCCATGCAGGCTGCCCAAACTGGCTTTATGCATATGCTGCATCAGGTTATATCTCTGCTGAAAGTCATGCCAAGGAAAAGTAAATAAGTAGGTATCACAGCTCTTTCTGTTCTTTTATCCTTAGACCAGATACACTCGGGACACACAAAATAGGCAAAAAAGAAAAAAAAAAAAAGAGTCAAATCCTGTTTAAAATATTAACCCCCTTACAATGATAATGAAGCTTCTGTCTTTCTCCTCACTTAACTCTGATGTGTAGCACTTTAAAGAGCACATTCCATTGCTATCAATGCACTAGACAGTAGCACACCTTCCAAACCAGCTGATGCCAGCTGATGGTGCAGATAAAAGACCTAAAAAACACCCAGTATGTTAAATTGCACTGGGAGTTGTGGGGAGAATTGCTGCAGATTATTGTTCTGAGATTCAGAAAGGGAAAAAACCACTACCACAAGTAACAGGTAAGGATTTCTATTTCTGCACCTTCAGTAGAGCAATTTGTAGCTGACAGGATCTGACAAGCATCCCACTAGAAAAAATTACTTCCACAGATGAGCTTCAAACCCATGGGATCATCAAGGTAGGGGATGAGGAGAAGTGTGTGGGGGTAGGGGGACAGCAGGAAGTTCTCTGCTCATTGAAGTGCAGTCAGATGCAATAAATATCAGCAACTGGGCATTGACAAATCATCCTACCAAAGTCTGCAGCTAAAATGAAACCAGGAATAATGTTCATAATTCAGCATATTCTTAATTCCTTGAAGAGCACTGTGGACTGTCCTGTTCCTGTCCTGTTGCTGTCCTGTCCTGTCCTGCTGATATGCTCTGGGCATACATCAGCGCTACCAGATCCTTCCATCTGTGCAAACTGAGATCAGCGCTACCAGATCCTTCCATCTGTGCAAACTGAGATCTGGTGTAAAACTTATTCCTGATCTCCTCCTAACAGGAGAGAAAAAGTCTTTCTGAAATCAAGAATATCCTGACTCAGTTCTGGACAGATGACTTCCTAGAATTCCCCCGAGACCTTCTTCTCTGCCGCTCCTGTGTGTGAACCAAAGCTTGGGAGGGTGTGGTGCTCCTAGCCAAGGGCTAGGAAAACAGCCATTCAGTAGGAAGGAAGGCAAAAAACATAAGGGATAATTGAGAAAATATGGTGGGTATATGGTAATGAAAGATCCCCATTTTGATGTCTGATATAAGGCTCACAAAACTATCCATAAGACTACAAAACTATCCCAAATGCTTAAGGAGCCACTTGCACCATCTTGGATCACAGCAGGAAACACATGGCAGGAGACAGCTTTCCATGTTGGCTCAGGAGTAATCCTTTAGGTGTAGAGCATTTGTGGGATGAGCTCTCCCCGAGAAGACACTGAGATACAAATCCAAGCCCAAAGAACAGAAGAAACAAAACCTAATCTTGCCAGAAAATTCTGCTATATGGCGTTGCTAGCAGAGGCTGAGGACAGCAAGCTGACCTTCTGCATAACCCACGTCCGTGCTCAAGCCCAATGGATCACTCAATCACTGCCACTCTCTCACTCACTACTAAATCTCACTACAACCAGTTCAACAGCCACCACCAAAACAATGCATAGCACATCCCAAGTCAAATACCCTCAAACTACTGCAGAGAGGGACAGCAGCAAAGAAAAAAGATGTTCATTAATTCCAGTGTCCTAAGCTCATAGGGAACCCATCTTTCTCCTATTCCCTCCATTTCTGCCTGCATATGACGCATGAACTCAGCCTTTCAGAACTGAGACTGAAGAAAAGGTCTTCTGGTACCATCTCCGTGAGAGGTTTGGTCGGAAATACAATATCAAGTATAACAGCAGAGAAGGGATGGGGGGGGGAAATGGGCATAAGCAAAACAGGGGGTAAACACCAGGGAGAAAATGAACAGAAGAATCTTTCTGTCCTTCAGATACAAGGAAGAAGCAGCTCAGTTTCAATGTTCTTCTACAATAATGTTTACATAGATTCCTTCAAGGCAGATATGGAAATATCAAAAAGGTAGCTCAGGGGTGTGGTGCCTTGTTTCAATCAGTGCCTTAATAGCCAGTGGATGTGTAAGATAGGAGTTGGCTCCACTGCCTACACTAGAGACATTGATGGTTTTGCAACACAGTGAAACACGAACAGAGGTGAATTGGAAGACAGAAATGAAAACTAGGGTCAGAAAATCAAATGGCCTCTGTACCTGGAAGGATGAAGGGTGCATTGAACCCGGCCAAAATCCTGGAGTCACCACAAGAGCCCACGCTCGAAAGAGGCTGCTTTGCTGGTGAAATTCTCTCAGTTGAGTCTACCTGCCGACTCCACAAATGCATTAATAAAAGCAGACCGAGACAATTTAATAAGCTCACTCCTGCTGCCAATTCCTTTTCCTCCATTAAAAGAAATAACCCATCCCTCTGGTTCCAGTCTGCTAACCAGCTGGCATAAAGCCCAAGTGGGGCTCAGCTCTCCGGCCCTGAAAGGCTAGAGGTGAAATCCAGTCCTTGCTTAATACCAACAGTGTAAAGCCAATTTAAAAGTCTTTAAAAATCTATCTTTGATCGAAAAGAAGATGTTGTTTAATTGAAAAGTCTCCTTTTCTGGAACAGATGGATTTTCCTCAAGCTGCAGGCACTTCAAAAGGATTCCCAGTAATGTCAGAGCTTCTTAGGTTTAAACTGTCAGCATCGGAAGGGCTGCTACGGGCTTTCGTCTCCTGCCGGCTCCTAAAGACCTCTAGTGTATAAAGATCCATTTTAAGTAATATAAATGCTTTAAAAATACAGTAGGAAGGGAAAACACTAAGAAAAAAATTCCATCCAAATAAAAAGTGATCATGGTTTCTGCTGGGGACTAATTTCCACAGTAGTTAGGTATTTTTGTCATATTAATACTTTTGTTTCTTGTTCTTTCATTTGCATAATGTAAACAGTAATGAGGTACCCATTGCTGTGGACACACAAACCTGTGTTTTGGAATTGCTGCTTTACTTCAAATGCATTGCATTTAAATGAAGATGGAAAATGCACTTAGGCAGGCATTATTATTCAATAAAGTGTGCCCTGTCATGTCTCATCATGCTTGACTAAAACTTTGTAACTCTGGCATAGCTGGCATAAAAATAGGGATATGCCAGTATCTGGATGGAGACATAGCATTCTCCTCCAGGGAGTGCAGACAAGCAGTTAACTGAATTGATGCCATACCCAAACTCCACTGAGCCCTCAAAATAAGATAGACTGGGGTTTTTTAAATTTCAGAACTGCCCTCTGCACCTTAACTGTCATGATCCATATGAGGATTTACATTTTCTGCATATATAGCTTTAAATTCCTGGCACACACTTTCTTTACAGATCAGCAAAAAACATAGGCAATTTGCTTTAAAAACAATTCCTCCACACAGACAATGGTGAGGTCTATTCAAAATTAAAGTAGACGAACAGACACACCTGATTCTCAAATCCATAGTCTGCTCAGGTTTAAGGACAACAGATCTGAGAACATTTCACTGTTGGACTGGAGAGAGATGTGCTCTGGAGTCTGACAAGCACCAGGCAAGCTCAGTCCCCCTGTTCCCTCAACTCTCTGCTGGGACTCACACAAACCCCATCCAGCTGACATGGATTCTACCACATGTCCATGCCCTGCTTTGCCTGCACATGGGCTCTAAGAGACTTTCTGTTCAGCAGTTCACATAAGCTTTGGGACTTTCCCTCCCTGGACTTAGCATCTTTAAGGTGAAGCCTTCTGTGAACCTCATAATCATGTTTCATCATGCTTAAATTTCTCACTTGCATGATAAGAGCCATATGACTTTAGGGGTAATTTGTGAGAGAAAACAGGGCTGCACAGAGTCTGTAGGAATGGAAGTGGGACACCACAAAACATATGACAGGGAAATCTTCTAAAACATATACACAAATACAACAAACTTTTGCACAAATACAACAAATCTGTGCATCAAGATCCATAAGGAATCTTGTGTCATGTCACATCATATTAGACATAGCAGCATATTCCCTTCTCAGCAACAGGATTGGCTGGTTTGCTGAACACTCCTGTTTGCTACCAGTAAATTTGGGAGTGAAGGGCAAGGGTTAGGTTAGGGTGATTAAAAGGTTATTTTGTTACTGATTACTGCTATTGCTATTGTTCTCCTGTGGTATCCCTGGTGTAATTCTATTAAGTTTTTGGAGTGGCAACAGGGACAAATTTGGCTCTCTGCACTTAAATATTTTTTTGTATTTGATACTCATGGTTGTATTTCTATCCAAAGCAATATGTCTCTTATTACAAACATAAGTCTTTGTAATGGCATAAGCACTGAATGCATAGGACATTTAGCCCATAAAAATAACGAAGGTCTGATTCAGTCTTCATTGAAATCATCTACAAAACTCTCATAATTTCTAATGGAAACAGAATCAGGCCCCAGCTTTTCTGCCCTTTAGAGGGGAGAGTTGCATTAAGAGTTAGTGGTAATATCCCCATATTGATGAGTCACTCACTTTGCAGTACATAACATTTTATGAAGTAGAGAATCACTTTCCCTAAGCAATTACAATTTTGAGACAGGATCTCGGGCACTGGCAAGTTCCTTTGTTTCACAGCCCACTCCTGTGTGATGCTACAGTCATTATTAGCATGCCTGCCTGGCTATTTGCTAGAGTAAATAATTTGTAAAATGTGGTTTCTGTGATAAGAAGAAATCCCAGCTGGGTATTAAAGTGTGGGTTAAGATTTCAATGAGTGATGGTTCCCCTTAGACTTCTCACCCCATTTCTTCAGCTTCTCAGTTAGCGGCCTGCCAGTAAGAACAAGAACATCCACCTCTGAAGCATATCAGCCCTCCTGAAAGGAGGCCCCTTTAACCCTTGTCCAGCGTTGGTGTGAACAAAAATAGCTCATCACATATGTAATAACACAAGCAAATGCAACTACTACCGAAATCTTAAAGAAACTTATGCATGTTACCTCAGCACTGGCAGAAATATAGACATTCCTTCCACCACATTTTGGGAAAAATTGCAGGCTACTAGCAAAATCCTCACATCTCTCCAGCAAGACTGCTAAGAGCTCCTGTGAGCAAAGCTCACAGGAACAATGGCTGTGCTAAGAGCAACGCAACAACTGAAATGTATGGCGCCAACAGTGGCAAAAGTACGTACTGATACCAATAGCTTAACTTCCATCATTGAAATAGGAAGATTTAGCTATTTAGGATGAAGGATCCAAGCCACACTTCTGCATTAAGAAAGAGAAAAGATGTAAAAATGGACAGACCATCTAACGGTGCTCGATAGGCTGCTCCGGGGGGTGGCTGTGTTCCTTTCAACTCAGAAACATTTTGCGGTACTTAAGCAAAGCATTACCTTGGCCGCTCGCTCTCTCTAGTGGCCACTGTGAAGAATAACGCGAGCCGCCAGCTGCATGTACAAACGCCTCCAATGTTTATGAAGGAGAAACACTTCCAGGAAAGAAAGGCAAACTACTGGCTTTAAACGGAGAGCGTGACACACTTGATCTGCCACTCAAGCCTTTGTCATCTCACCATCACGCTGGGGAGGATGTAGGAAACAGGGCTGATTCTCTTCTAACAAACCTCCTTGAACTGCTCACTGAACTGCCTGCTTCAGTTTCTGACATGGTCAAGGTGTCCTTGAGATGCACTGCTAATGCACATGCAGAGAATTACTTTTGATGGGAGAGAGGTATGATTCACACAGGGGAGATACCAGTTCTGGTGAGCTTTACATGGTCTCTTAGAATATGGAATGGAATCTGCTCAAAGTCCAAGAGCAGCAAAAATGCTGTTCCTATAAATTAAATTGCTATAGACACTGCAAAAATCTAAAAGTGTCCTTTTGTTTGTTTGTTTTGAAAGGTGAAGGCAACTATTATAACCCAACACGGTCTTTTCAGACAGGCTTTCTGATACAAAGTATCTTCCTCTTCCACTACAGCTTCTGCTCTTACAAATTTCAGATTTGTAAACAGCCCAGAAGCAGTGTACATTTACTTCTAACATTTTCCAGGGAAGGGCTGTGTTAGCCTTTGGATTATATTTCTCAAAAACTGGAAAAAAAGAGTTTTTCAATGTAAAGAAAAAAATAGAATTTATAGATTAGAATTTCAAACAAGTGGAAAATAGATGCAAATTAAATGACTTACTGCATAACAGTCATGGAAAAGACAGTGCCAAGGTTTTGGTTTTAAATAGAATACTTTCATTCCATGTAATTTTCTTAATCCAGAGATTGAAGTTACAAGGCACTACCTCAGTCTATTGTTTAATGACATTTATAACTCTATAATAGTATTTTGCTCAGGTTTAACATTTGTGACTATGGAACAGACAATACAGTGATGTCACGAATACCAAGCTAGTAAATTATAAACTGTCACTTGGCTTTAAGTAAGTGTATTTCTTCAGACAATAGGTATGATGAATATAAGTGCAAATGAACCATGAATCTCTTCAATTATTCTTATTTAGATTCATTTTCCTATGAGTTTTCATTTAATTCCTATCACAATCTCTTAACCATAAATCAAAGGCAGCCTGGTCTTGTAGCAACATGTCTACTTAATATAATGAAGAAACACCTACAGTCATTAAAAATAGTATTTCCATGATCCAAGGTTCTTTTATAGCATTAGCATCTTGTGTTTGAGGCCATATTCTGGAGTTTGCAATATTTTCGCTTCTTCTCCACCATCAGATTGTTACTATCAACCACAGAAACTACATTTAAAGCCTTTTACCTTTAATGCTAAACCCAGGTGACCTGGAGCAATAAGGATATGATTCTCCTAGTGCTAGAACCTCAGCTGATCTACCTACCAGCACCCACCTCTTGCCCTGACAGCATGGAAATTACTTGGTTTTATCAAAATAGCCTGTTCTGACTCTTGGGATCAAGCCTAAGGCTTGTGAGATTCCAGACCCAGGTTTTCAGCTCAGGCAGATCCTCAGGGGACAACTTGGGCCCTTTATTGCATCAGTACTAATAAAGATAATTAGTTTTTAGCTGTTCCACTCGAGTCCACAGCCCCCTTGATCATGGCAAGCAGCTGGTCCAAAGTTTCCCAGCCAGAATCCTTGTGCTCGTTCTGGCTCATGCAGTCCTTTGAGTTCCAAACTGCAAATCTGCAGCAGGATTCCCATGCTGCTCATGACACCCTAAAACCCTACTTCTGGATGTCATGGTCTCAGCTAATTTTTTAACCCCTTGTGAGATTAGGTAAAGGCATCCAAAAGACTCTTGTCATGCCCTCTGTTGGGAACTGATTTAAAACCCCACACAAAGCCCCCGGGTTGCAGGGTGCAAAAACTGTGCCACAGCTCCTTTATGTTGCGTTTCCCTCACCTGTTTGCCTCCCAGTACCATATCAGGTTTAATCTTCTGTTTTCCTAACATTTGTGACACACAGTTGATTAACCCACTTCCCAAGGTGATCCTGGTTCATCCATGGAGCCTCCTGCGCCTGTCTGCTGACACTCTCCTACTGGAAACCAGCAGAATAGGCAGAAGGCAAGGAGATAATCAGGCAGCTGATGTGGTCTGAATATGAGTCTCTTTATCTCTTTATGCATTCTCTCCTCAAATTGTATGACCTGCATTTCAGGCACCCTTGGGCTTGGGATTTACATTTTTAATATCAGAGGCTTGTGACGCTGTCCTCTTGTTGGTTAATTGGTATCAGAGAGCAAGTGTTTTCCCTTCCACTGAAATAAATCTCCCCTAAAGCTGCAATTGCTCATTCTTTTGTTCCATCCTCATTTGAAATGGGTTCTGCAAAGCCTCCACACCATGCTAAATAATCTTCAACTCTCACTTTTTAAAATCTGTTGGTTTATGCCTTAATGGCTTTGATGGGCTTTGCTATTCAGTCTTGTTACTTAAACCACTTTCCTCATATTCCTAAACTCTGTGTTTTCATTCATCCTTACCACAGTGGACTCTTTGAAGCTGAAAGGATTTATTTATCATCCAGAATACTTTTCCCCCCTGATTTTGGAAACATACCTTTTTAAGGGACAATGTGACACAGTTCAGAGTATTTTCTTGGTCTAGAATATTGAGTCTAAAACAAATGCATTTTGTCTTCTGATTTGCTGAAAAATCCATCTGTATCTCTCAGGGAATAATTTTTCCACTGGATCTGTGTCAGCTCCAAACAATAGAAATGTTGCACTCATCATCAGTTTAATGTGATCTGAAATAACATTCTCTCTGAATTCAGTAGTTAGTAGTGTTAATAAAAGCTAATCAGTAGCAATGGTGAATTTCTGGAAGATTACTGAACATGAGCTGTAATTCTCTGTCTTCAATATGCATTGCAATTTTAAATTAAACTAATTTGGACACACATAGGAAATGTCAGTCTGGGTAACACTGTGTAAACAGACTGAAGTATCGCAGAGGAGGATCAGGAACAAATAAAATCGTCTATGTGACTTTTTTCTTAAATCAATGTTGACACTTTTGCTGCTCCTACAATGATAATGTAACTTTCAGCTCTTTCTTCATGTGCTGTCCTTATTGTGCAACCATGGA